>NC_057794.1:73738087-74038087 GCF_018294505.1 Triticum aestivum | reverse complement strand
CAGGAGGCATGCGCTGGTAGGAGGAAGCGGTTGGACGGCGGCGCAAATCGAGGGAGGAGGGGATCTGGGAGGATCCCATGGGAGAGGGTGAGTGGGTGGCGGCGGCGCGATGGGACAAGGGGGAGGATTTTTAGGGTTAGGCTAGAGTTGATCTATATATAGCAAAAGGCTAAGTTTAGGGGCATCTGGACCCTCCGATCTTAATCGGACGGTCTCGGATAAACAGGCTAGGGAGATCAAATAAGAAAACAGAGACGTTTGGGGATGATCCGGATCCAACGGTGACGAATGCCCAGGTCGGGTCCAGGACAGTTTCGGACGCGCACGTGAGGGGTTCGATGCACTGTGCAGAGAGGGTTTCGGGGCCTGGCGGTTGGTAGTGGACTGTGTAGATGGTCTAGGAAGGAAAAAGGGGGAAAGCCCGGCAATAGTTTTCGGAGACCGAAAATGTCCGACGATAGACCGGCTATAGTGCCGCTATAGATATCAGTTGGGGCAACAAACGAACTCCGAATGCGATGAAACTTGACAGGCGGTCTATCTACACTATAATAAGACCACACGCCAACTTTCAACCCAATCCTAGAACATTTTCCGGCCACTTATAAAATACTATTTCGGACATGTCGCGGGCGCGTGCAAGTGTGGCTGGGCTCAAAATGGACAACGGAAGGAATGAGGAGACCGGGACAGATGCAAGTTTTGAAAACATGATGATGCAATGCACATGATGACATGGCAAGAAGCAGCACGCAAGCGAATGACATGGCAACAACGGCGAATAACTGGAAGACACCTGGCGCAACGGTCTCGGGGCATCACACCGTTGCCGTGGAGCAATAGCGTGGGGTGAATATTCTCGTGTGTGCTTGTTTGCTTTATCACTAAGTAATTTTTATTTGCTGTTCTTAGTTGTTCTTTATCCTTAGTTATGGATATGGAACACGAAATACCAAAAAAATTAGGTGTACTTTCTGCTCGTGGAGATGGGGAACCTCCTAAAACCCTCGATGCTGGTTATGTGAAAGATATTATGTACTGCTTTAATAATCCTGAGAATACCCCATTCAATTATGTAATGGGAGTAACGTTGGATCAACGTGAATACTTTAGGGATTACTGCTTGACACAAAAGGGAAACTATTATCGGATCAAATTCATATATTGAACTGGTATGCTAGGCAACTGTGCTTGAGATATGATTATACTTGTTGCTCTAGGGTGAAGGCTCCACACCTTCCCTTTTCATGTGAATTTAATGATAATAAAACCTTAGCTTCTTATGCTAATGGTATATATGATTACTATGATGTGGAACAAATAGAAGAATTTGTTGCTTCTATGGGTGCTTATGAAATTGAATCTATGTTTAAAGAATTTAAAGATTTTGATGATTCGGTTTATAGACCTGAAAATTTAGCTATCCTTAAATATTGCTATGAGAATTATGAATATAATTCCGATATTAATGCACTTATTGAGAAAGTCTCCGTTGTCCAAGAAGAGACTAATATTTTGTAGGAATCTATGGAAGAAGAAGTTGATGAAACTGTGAGCTCATTGGATGAAAAAGATGAGGAGGAGAGCGAAGAATAAAAGGAGGAAGAGCGGATTGATCACCCGTGCCCACCTTCTAATGAGAGTAACTCTTCAACTCATACATTGTTTAATTTCCCTTCGTGCTTACCGAAGGATGAGTGCTATGATAATTGCTATGATCTCGTTGATTCTTTTGAAATATCCCTTTTTGATGATGCTTGCTATGCTTGTGGCCAAGATGCCAATATGAATTACGCTTATGGAGATGAACTTGCTATAGTTCCTTATGTTAAACATGAAATTGTTGCTATTGCACCCATGCATGATAGCCCTATTATCTTTTTGAATTCTCCCGACTACACTATATCGGAGAAGTTTGCACTTATTAAGGATTACATTGATTGCGTCTTACTCTTACACATGATGATTTTGATAGATATAATATGCATGTGCTTTCTGCTCCTAATTGCAATTATTATGAGAGAGGAACTATATCTCCACCTCTCTATGTTTCCCACGTGATAAAATTGCAAGAAAATGTTTATACTATGCATTGGCCTTTACTTTGTGTGCATGAATTGTTATTTTATGACATGCCGATGCATAGGAAGAGAGTTAGTCTTTGTTGTTGCATGATATATGTTACTTTGTGCTTACTACTAAATTATAAATCATTGTTAATTAAAATTGGCTTTGATATACCTTGGGATCCGGGTGGATTCACTACTTGAGCACTATATGCCTAGCTTAATGGCTTTAAAGAAAGCGCTGCGAGGGAGACAACCCGGAAGTTTTGGAGAGTCATTTATTTCTGTTGAGTGCTTTTATATAGTTTAATAACAACAAAAATAAAGAGGGGAACCCAAAACTTTTTCAAAAAGGAAAGTGAAAGTGAGAAAGACAAGCATTGTTGAAGTGGGAGAGCTCCTTGAACTTTGTTCATGCTCACGGCAACTTTGTGAATCTTGATTACAGAAACTTTTCAACAAAAATAATTATCCCCTTGTACAATTCCATTGTATTATAAAAATAATGTGCCAAGGTTTGCCTTTAGGATGTTTACATTTGCTTGATGGTTTGTACGGTGCAGGACAGAAACTTTGGCTGTAGTGCGCGATTTTACATTTTTAGCTGGAATGTCAAATGGTTCTGATTCTTTTTGCACTGTCGTTCTATACAATTTTTTTATTTTTCCTAATTTTGGCAGAATGTTTCATTTATCAGAAGTATGGTGAATGTTCATATTATTACAGACTGTTCTGTTTTAGACAGATTCTGTTTTTGATGCATAGTTTGCTTGTTTTGATGAAACTATCAATTTATATTAGTGGATTAAGTCATGAAAAAGTTATATTACAGTAGACACAATGCAAAAACAAAATATCAATTGGTTTGAAACAGTACTTAGAGTAGTGATTTGCTTTATTATACTAACGGATCTTACCGAGTTTTTTGTTGAAGTTTTGTGTGGATGAAGTGTTCGATGATCGAGAAGGTCTCGATGTGAGAAGAAGAAAGAGAGGCAAGAGCTCAAGCTTGGGGATGCCCGAGGCACCCCAAGTAAATATTCAAGGAGACTCAATCGTCTAAGCTTGGGGATGCCCTGGAAGGTATCGCCTCTTTCTTCAACAAGTATCGGTATGTTTTCGGATTCGTTTCGTTCATGCGATATGTGCAATCTTGGAGTGTCTTTTTTGCATTAGTTTTCATTTTTCTTTTATGCACCATGATGGTATGAGATAGTCCTTGGTTGATTTATAGAATGCTCTTTGCACTTCACTTATATCTTTTGAGTATGGCTTTATAGAATGCTTCATGTGCTTCACTTATATCATTTGAAGTTTGGATTGCCTGTTTCTCTTTACATAGAAAACCACCATTTGTAGAATGCTCTTTAGCTTCACTTATATTTGTTAGAGCGTGGGCATATCTTTTGTAGAAAGAATTAAACTCTCTTCCTTCACTTATATCTATTTAGAGAGATGACAGGAACTGGTCATTCACATGGTTAGTCATAAAATCCTGCATAAAACTTGTAGATCACTGAATATGATATGTTTGATTCCTTGCAATAGTTTTGCGATATAAAGATGGTGATATTAGAGTCATGCTAGTGGGTAGTTGTGGATTGTAGAAATACTTGTGTTGAGGTTTGTGATTCCTGTAGCATGCACGTATGGTGAACCGTTATGTAACGAAGTCGGAGCATGATTTATTTATTGATTGTCTTCCTTAGGAGTGGCAGTCGGGGACGAGCGATGGTATTTTCCTACCAATCTATCCCCCTAGGAGCATGCGCGTAGTACTTTGTTTCGATAACTAATAGATTTTTGCAATAAGTATGTGAGTTCTTTATGACTAATGTTGAGTCCATGGATTATACGCACTCTCACCCTTCCACCATTGCTAGCCTCTCTAGTATCGCACAACTTTCGCCGGTACCACAAACCCACCATATACCTTCCTCAAAACAGCCACCATACCTACCTATTATGGCATTTCCATAGCCATTCCGAGATATATTGCCATGCAACTTCCATCATCATCATATACATGACTTGAGCATTCATTGTCATATTGCTTTGCATGATCGTAAGATAGCTAGCATGATATTTTTATGGCTTGTCCATTTTTGATATCTTTGGTACGCTAGATCATTGCACATCCCGGTACACCACCGGAGGCATCCATATAGAGTCATACTTTGTTCTAGACATTGAGTTGTAATATTGAGTTATAAGTAAATAAAAGTGTGATGATCATCATTATTAGAGCATTGCCCCAGTGAGGAAAGGATGATGGAGACTATGATTCCCCCATAAGTCGGGATGAGACTCCGGACTTCACAAAAAAATAAAAGAGGCCAAATAAGCCCAAATAAAAAAAAGAGGCCAAAGAAGCCCACCAAAAAAATAAAAATAAAAAAAAAAACAAAAAAAGAGAGAGAAAAAGAGAGAAGGGGCAATGTTACTATCCTTTTACCACACTTGTGCTTCAAAGTAGCACCATGTTCTTCATATAGAGAGTCTCTTGAGTTATCACTTTCATATACTAGTGGGAATTTTCATTATAGAACTTGGCTTGTATATTCTGATGATGGGCTTCCTCAAATGCCCGAGGTCTTCATGAGCAAGCAAGTTGGATGCACACCCACTTAGTTTCAGTTGGAGCTTTCATACACTTATAGCTCTAGTGCATCCGTTGCATGGCAATCCCTACTCACTCACATTGATATCTATTGATGGGCATCTCCATAGCCCGTTGATGGGCCTAGTTGATGTGAGACTATCTTCTCCTTTTTGTCTTCTCCACAACCACCATTCTATTCCACCCATAGTGCTATATCCATGGCTCACGCTTATGTATTGCGTGAAAGTTGAAAAGGTTTGAGAACGTCAAAAGTATGAAACAATTGTTTGGCTTGTCATCGGGGTTGTGCATGATGTGAATATTTTATGCGGTAAAGATGGAGCATAGCCAGACTATATGATTTTGTAGGGATAACTTTCTTTGGCCATGTTATTTTGAAACGACATGATTGCTTTATTAATAGGCTTGAAGTATTATTGTTTTTATGTCAAATGATAGAATATTGCTTTGAATCACTCGTATCTTAATATTCATGCCATGATTAGATACATGATCAAGATTATGCTAGGTAGCATTCCACATCAAAAATTATATTTTTTATCATTTACCTACTCGAGGACGAGCAGGAATTAAGCTTGGGGATGCTGATACGTCTCCGTCGTATCTATAATTTTTTATTGTTCCATGCCAATATTCTACAACTTTCATATAATTTTGGCAACTTTTTATACTATTTTTGGGACTAACATATTGATCCAGTGCCTAGTGCCAGTTCCTGTTTGTTGCATGTTTTTTGTTTCACAGAATATCCATATCAAACGGAGTCCAAACGGGATAAAAACTGACGGAGATTTTTTTGGAATATATATGATATTTGGGAAGAAAAATCCACGTGAGAGGACGCCCGAGAGGGCCACGAGGCAGGGGGCGCGCCCCTGACCCTCGTGGCCACCCCGTATGGCGGTTGATGCCTTTCTTTTGCCGCAAGAAAGCTAATATCCGGATAGAGATCGTGTTAAAATTTCAGCCCAATCGGAGTCACGGATCTCCGGGAATATAAGAAACGATGAAAAGGAAGAATCTGGGAACGCAGAAACAGAGAGAGACAGAGAGACAAATCCAATCTCGGAGGGGCTCTCGCCCCTCCCACGCCATGGAGGCCAAGGACTAGAGGGTAAACCGTTCTCCCATCTAGGGAGGAGGTCAAGGAAGAAGAGGATGAAGGGGCCCCCTCTCCCCTTCTCTTCCGGTGGCGCTGGAACGCTGCCATGGCCATCATCATCACCGCAATCTTCACCAACAACTTCACCGCCATCATCACCAACTCTTCCCCCCCTCTATGCAGCGGTGTAACCTCTCTTTTACCCAATGTAATCTCTACTTAAACATGGTGCTCAACGCTATATATTATTTCCCAATGATGTATGGCTATCCTATGATGTTTGAGTAGATCCGTTTTGTTCTATGGGCTATTTGATGATCAAGATTGGTTTGAGTTGCATGTTTTATTATTGGTGCTGTCCTATGATGCTCTCCGTGTCACGCAAGCGTGAGGGATCCCTGCTGTAGGGTGTTGCAATACGGTCATGATTCGCTTATAGGGTTGCGTGAGTGACTGAAACACAAACCCGAGTAAGGGGGTTGTTGCGTATGGGATAAAGAGGACTTGATGCTTTAATGTTATGGTTGGGTTTTACCTTAATGATCTTTAGTAGTTGCGGATGCTTGCTAGAGTTCCAATCATAAGTGCATATGATCAAAATAGAGAAAGTATGTTAGCTTATGCCTCTCCCTCATATAAAATTACAATAAAGATTACCGGTCTAGTTATCAATTGCCTAGGGACAGATAACTTTCTCGTAACAAAAAGATCTTTACTAAAACTAACTTAGTTGTGTCTTTACCTAAACAGCCCCAACTTTTTATTTACGCAATCTTTATTATCTTGCAAACCTATCCAACGACACCTACAAAGTACTTCTAGTTTCATACTTGTTCTAGGTAAAGAAAACGACAATCGTGCATAGAGTTGTATCGGTGGTTGATAGAACTTGAGGGAATATTTGTTCTACCTTTAGCTCCTCGTTGGGTTCGACACTCTTACTTATCGAAAACTGTTGCGATCCCCTATACTTGTGGGTTATCAGTCATCCACATATAATATTAGAAATGCTACAGAGCTCCCACTCACTTTCATGTAAATACAGGTGATGGTGTCCTGGACTAGGGGGTTCTCACCACGTCGTCTCCCGATCTATTAGATTGGGCCGAGGCCCCCCCATGGCCGTATACTCATGGGCCAGTTCGGACAGCTGCCGCATACAAGGAAGATTCCACAAAGACTTGGCGATCAAGACAAGGACTTCTCCCCACCGGCGTATTCGGCTAGGACTCTTGTTAACCTAGGCCTCTGGTACATTATATAAACCAGGGCCAGGCTAGTCGACAACATACACAACAAAAATCATACCACAGGCTAGCTTTTAGGGTTTAGCCTCCTTGATCTCATGGTAGATCTACTCTTGTACTACCCATATCATCAATATTAATCAAGCAGGACGTAGGGTTTTACCTCCATCAAGAGGGCCCGAACCTGGGTAAAACATCATGTTCCCTGCCTCCTGTTACCATCCGGCCTAGACGCACAGTTCAGGACCCACTACCCGAGATCCGCCAATTTTGACACCGACATTGGTGCTTTCATTGAGAGTTCCGCTGTGTGATCGACAAAAGGATCGATGGCTCGCCTGCAGATCAACTACGACTTCGGCGTCTTCGTCACCAGTTCGACTGGTCACCTTGGTTCGACCAAGAATTGCGCCCCGTGTTCGGATCACCATGTTCGGATGAGGGCCTTCATCAAACATCAACTCCGATCTCTATCAAGATCACGGAGGATTCATCCATGGAGCTCGGGGGCTCAACGTCAACATTGCCCTCAAGCGACCATGCTGTTTTTTCTGGACAGCAAACTTGTGTCCGCCGCCATCGCCTCCTCAAGTGTCTTTTTAACGATTGCTTTGGTGGAATTGTGAGGAGTTGAGTCTACGACAACCCTGAAAAATTTCATCGAGTTCCGATGGAGGAATCTCTGGCAATCCATGATATACCGGAGCCCTGTCAAATTTGGACGGGAATCTGGATGAGTTTAGGGCATGGTGTCCAGCTTCTAGCTCGGCCGTCCTTTGGAAAATCCACCCGTTGATCGGCTGCGGAATTCCTTTATCTACCACCTCTCAAAATTTCAGCTCGATCCGACCGTCCAAACTCCGGGAACCTTCCGATTAGTGCATCACTTTTCGGATCTGTTTTCTGCGCGAAAATGAATCCGACCCGAGTTCATCTTTTTTATGAACGGGATTTCGGACATCCCTTTTGAAGGAAGTTTTGTATGGGGTATTGTATTTTGTTCCCAAACACATCCCACTAACTTTAAGATCTTTTGAACATGATCTTCAACATCATGCTGGTGTCAAACCAGTCCGGTAATATTACTCCACGGCTGCCGACCTACGCTAGACACGTCGTCACTTTAGCCGAGCTCAACTTCTTCGGATCATCATCTCGGCAAGCCGAACAAGAGTCCGGCATCGCGAAGGATAAATCATCATCAACATCGCCGCCCCACGGATTACACGGAGCGGGCATACCGGCATCGCCGCACGGTCGCTTCATCAAGCCGGCATCGACCACGTCACGACCTGCATCGACAGGGCCGCACTATTGCTTCTTCAAGCTGGTGTCCATCACGCCGACCTACTTCGACTCATCGGCTGACGTCGAGGCTTCGACATGTCGGCTGGACCGGGGGCTTCGCCATCTCTTCATCAACCTACTCCGGACACTTCGGCGTCACTAGCCGACCAGCTCCGTCACGTTAGCTGGGCCGAGGGCTTTGCCTCGGCGAGTCAACCTTTACCAGCATTGCCATGCCGTCATTTTATCGCCCATCAGGCAATGGGTGTGCGGAGCGAGTCCCAATTTTGGGAATCACCTTCCTTCGGATTGCTACAACAAATAAACCAGGTGCTATTAATCCCAGTATTTTTTGCTTGTTTGGGTTCATTTTTCCCAAGGAATTATTACTCTGGTTTGTCCATGATATGTACACAGGTCTATCAAATGGTGACCGCATTAACGACGGTCGCGTGGTGGTTCGATCAGTTTCCGTACATAGTCCGGCGAACGCCGCATCCGGAGCTCGGACCGACCTGTGAATTCAGGCTTTGCCACGCCTTTACTACATCACGCCGACGCCCTGCATCGACATTGACTTCGGCGCCAGGCCATATTTCTTTTATTACTCACTTTGCATAAATTATTTATTATGCAACGTTTTTTTATCATTATTACTATTATCTCCGGTTTGCACTATTTTTTGTGCACAGGAAAATGATCCGGGGACTTCGGCGTCACTCTGCCGGTCTGCATTGACCGTGCTATGTCACCACTTCGGCGTGTCGAGCTCTCCGCTCCGCCACCTCGGGACCAGCTTGGGGGATGGAACCTTGCCCCGCATCAAGCTCGGACCGCGTCATCAATACCGAACACATTAACCAGCTAAGTCGCTTTCATGCTCAAAGCTTTAATTTCTAACTTGTGTTCGGTTCGACCAAGCATTATACTTTTTTGGAAAAAAGTTGCTTGTAAAAAATTTCCTTGTCCAAACTTTGTTTGTGACGCATAAATTCAAATACCCATTCATTTGGGGGCTTCCTTCATGAAGCTTTTCCTCTTGCATATGATTATACTTGTACGGCTTCGTTCCTTGTTCGTGTATTACGCCACAATATGCACCATATTGACTTAAGCGATTTGCAAGCTGGGTTGCCTCGCTCCTGTGTTTACCCCTACGTTCCCGATTGTTCGGCTAGGGAGTAAAGGGAGCACCTCTGCGATTGTCACGATCGGGTCGCCCGAGCCGGACCTCAGACTGGGTGAAGCCGAAAGCTAGCGCTCTTATAGTTTTCAATGATGGTCGGCACACAACGGAACTCATGAGTACAAAAAATCTATTGCACAAGTCTCATAATAACAATGAGCACCGAAGAAAGGTATCGGTGGGGGTACTATTTTCTTCGAAGATGCTTCTTACACTTCACGGTAATATAGCATAAGTTCCCTGAGCGCGCTTTGTCTGTTACAGCCTTATGGCCTGATTGCCTGGTTATTGGAAACACCATCGATATTCTCGACCGATGGAGTACATAACACTTTTCGGTCCTTGACCGAAGAGGGAGAAGCTGACGGTCGGTTAAGACGCGTTTAAAGTTCGGTTGAACATAGATATGATATAAGTACTTCGGTACATGCAATCATTCTTCTACCCAAGTCACTTGGGGGCTCTTAAGTTTATTTGAGCCGTTTTATAATAAGTGTTCTTCTTCTTAGTCGTTGCAAAGTTTTATTATTATTATTTATCACTCCTTTTTTCGACACGAGTGTGCGGTCACTAGCCGGGGAGCCTAATTTCTCTCTCAAAGCCGCTAGAGTTTAGTTTGCTAAACTGGCCTGATGAGAAGTACTCCGCCCTCGGGATAGGAGGTTGAAGCCGTAGGCTGACCCGCTCGAAGTCTTGAGATAGGATGTATCATGTTAAAGCACGACAGAAGCACTTCTTTTTTCTAAGACCAACTTTCGGATTGGCACCGAACACTTGATATTGTTCGGACGTCATGTTTTTACTGACGTTTCTTGGTTTTCCAAGCTTTTTGGCACTTTTAAACTATTTGTGCTTTTCCAGCATTAGTCTCGCAGTGCAACGCCGGACACCTTTAGGGATTCGGCAAAAACATTCTCAGATATTGCTATATATGCATCGGTTTCGAATTGTGTCTTCGGTCAATAGTTGGGTTGCCCGGCTCCTGCACTTGCTTCCTACGTTCCGTTTTGTTCGGCTAGGCGTGCAAAGGGAGAACCACTGCGATTGTGCTTCCAGCTCACATGGTTAAGCACCTCAGTGGAGAAAGCCGAAAACTGACTTTCACAATAAGCGTAAACTGGTCAGCGATCCGATGACTATGTTAAATGATGGGCCGTTCATAACATTGGCCGAAGTGTTTACGGCTTGACCCCGACTGTCGCCGAACACTACCGGGGGCTATTAACTGGCCTCCCAAACTAAATCCTCAATATTTTGCTCTTACATTAGAGCTGAGGTTTAATGATCATGCTTAGCATGACAACCCAAAGAAAGGAACCGATAGCGGGACTATTTTCTTTGGAAGACATTTCTTCTGTTAAACAGTAATATAACTCTCTGCGTACCTTTGTTTATAAAACCGTATGGCCAGATTGCCTTGTTTGTTGTAAATCTTTGCCCTCATAAAGGCTTTATAAAGTAGGACAAACACTCCTCGGCTACTGGCCGAGGAGGTGGAAGCCGATGGTCGGTCAACAAAGTTTTGTACAATGCGGATCCGAGCATTAATGACGTAAAGTACTTGGATACATAGAGTCATTACACATAATTTGTGATTTTACTATGGATATTGATCCTTAATTCGGCCACCCGTGCCCGCATTAAGGCTCGGGGGCTACTGGGCTTTGGGCTTATTATTTACAAATATTAAAGGGGCACATCGATCCCCTGATCTGGTGTTACCACCCGACCAGTGTCTCGGGGGCTACTGCATTGCTTGTCCAATGCAGAAAATTTTATGTGCAATATAGTTTCCGACGAGATTTTGATCCTCAGGTTGGTCGGCCGCACCCAACCTGAGTCTCGAGGACTGAGCACGCCGCTTTTAGTGTCCCGAAGTATTCTGCCGAGCTTGGACTTGATCCTCAGGCCGATTTTGCAAATCAACCTCAGTCTCAGCAGCTACTGGGATCAGCGGTCTTATGTCATCCTTCAGGTGCATCTCGGGTTTAAGACCGATACAAACCTTGAGGGCTACTGGCTATATATCTGGCAGAGAATAAATTGCACCAATAAAAAATATTCACAAAAATCGGCCCACATTCGGGGTGGTGCACCACCTCGGAAGCAGCCCGGCATAAAGCTCGGGCGCTAGTGGCTGGCTCCATAGAGGGCATTTCTGGCATTAAGCTCGGCTAAACTCCTTCAAACTTCTTTGAACCAAGGTGATTTACGACACCTCGGATATACAGTCCGACGTTGGAGCTCGAATACATAGTCCGGCGTTGGAGCTCGGATACATTCCGGCGTTAGAGCTAGGAAGCGGTCTGGCATTGGTGCTCGGTTACAAAAGATACCTCGAATACAGTCCGGCGTTGGAGCTTGGACGCGAGAGGATGCTGCCGCCCGGGAACAACTTCAAACCCGAGGTGTGGCATAAAAATAACAAGGCATTGGTAAAGGCCGGAAACTTAAAGGGGCTCCTCAGATACCCGACGTGTAAACTCATCGAATGCATTTCGGCGATCCTCAAGATCGAAGATAAAGAAGATTTGTTGAACCAGTTTTCAAGACCGACGACCGAAGATGAAGAATAGTTCGGAAGAATCGAGGAGCGTCCCTAACTTGAAGACCGGTTCAGGGGGCTACTGACGGTGTCCTGGACTAGGGGGTACTCACCACGTCGTCTCCTGATCTATTAGATTGGGCCGAGGCCCCCCATGGCCGTATACTCATGGGCCAGTTCGGACAGCTGCCGCATACAAGGAAGATTCCACAAAGACTTGGCGATCAAGACAAGGACTTCTCCCCACCGGCGTATTCGGCTAGGACTCTTGTTAACCTAGGCCTCTGGTACATTATATAAACCAGGGCCAGGCTAGTCGACAACATACACAACAACAATCATACCGTAGGCTAGCTTTTAGGGTTTAGCCTCCTTGATCTCGTGGTAGATCTACTCTTGTACTACCCATATCATCAATATTAATCAAGCAGGACGTAGAGTTTTTGTTGGGGAACGTAGCATAAATTCGAAATTTCCTATGTGTCACCAAGATCTATCTATGGAGTCATCTAGCAACGAGGGAGGAGTGGATCTACATACCCTTGTAGATCGCGCGTGGAAGCGTTCAAGAGAACGGGGTTGATGGAGTCGTACTCGTCGTGATCCAAATCACCGATGATCCTAGCGCCGAACGGACGGCACCTCCGCGTTCAACATACGCATGGAGAAGCGACGTCTCCTCCTTCTTGATCCAGCAAGGGGGGAGGATAGGTTGATGGAGATCCAGCAGCACGACGGCGTGGTGGTAGAAGTAGTGGGATTCCAACAGGGCTTCGCCAAGCGCTGCGGGAGGAGGGAGATGTGTCATGGGAGGGAGAGGGAGGCGCCAGGGCTTAGGTGTGGCTGCCCTCCCTTCCCCCCACTATATATAGGGCCAAGGGAGAGGGGGGGGGGGGGCGCAGCCTTGGCCCTTCCTCCAAGGAAGGGTGCGGCCAGGGAGGAGTCCATCCTTCCCAAGGCACCTAGGAGGTGCCTTCCCCTTTAGGACTCTTTCTTTCCCTTATCTCTTGGCACATGGGCCTCTTGGGGCTGGTGCCCTTGGCCCATATAGGCCAAGGCGCACACCCCTACAGCCCATGTGGCCCTTCGGGGCAGGTGGACCCCCTTGGTGGACCCCCGGACCCCTTTCGGCACTCCCGGTACAATACCGATAATGCGCGAAACGTTTCCGGCGACCAAAACAAGACTTCCCATGTATAAATCTTTACCTCCGGACCATTCCGGAACTCCTCATGACGTCAGGGATCTCATCCGGGACTCCGAAAAACTTTCGGGTTACCGCATACTAATATCTCTATAACCCTAGCGTCACCGAACCTTAAGTGTGTAGACCCTACGGGTTCGGGAGACATGCAGACATGACCGAGATGACTCTTCGGTCAATAACCAACAACAGGATCTGGATACCCATGTTGGCTCCACATGTTCCACGATGATCTCATCGGATGAACCACGATGTCAAGGACTTAATCAATCCCGTATACAATTCCCTTTGTCTAGCGGTACGATACTTGCCCGAGATTCGATCGTCGGTATCCTGATACCTTGTTCAATCTCATTACCGGCAAGTCTCTTTACTCGTTTTAGAACACATCATCCCGTGATCAACTCCTTGATCACATTGTGACATTATGATGATGTCCTACCGAGTGGGCCCAGAGATACCTCTCCGTTTACACGGAGTGACAAATCCCAGTCTCGATTCGTGCCAACCCAACAGACACTTTCGAAGATACCTGTAGTGTACCTTTATAGCCACCCAGTTACGTTGTGACGTTTGGCACACCCAAAGCACTCCTACGGTATCCGGGAGTTGCACAATCTCATGGTCTAAGGAAATGATACTTGACATTAGAAAAGCTTTAGCATACGAACTACATGATCTTGTGCTAGGCTTAGGATTGGGTCTTTGTCCATCACATCATTCTCCTAATGATGTGATCCCGTTATCAATGACATCCAATGTCCATGGTCAGGAAACCGTAACCATCTATTGATCAACGAGCTAGTCAACTAGAGGCTTACTAGGGACATGGTGTTGTCTATGTATCCACACATGTATCTGAGTTTCCTATCAATACAATTCTAGCATGGATAATAAACAATTATCATGAACAAGGAAATATAATAATAACTAATTTATTATTGCCTCTAGGGCATATTTCCAACAGTTTTACCTCCATCAAGAGGGCCCGAACCTGGGTAAGACATCGTGTTCCCTGCCTCCTGTTACCATCCAGCCTAGACGCATAGTTTGGGACCCACTACCCGAGATCCGCCGGTTTTGACACTCATTGGGTTCGACACTCTTACTTATCGAAAACTGTTGCGATCCCCTATACTTGTGGGTTATGAGTCATCCACATATAATATTAGAAATGCTATAGAGCTCCCACTCACTTTCATGTAAATACATGCTTCTGCAAAAGTCTGTATAAAACCATATGCTTTGATCACACTATCAAAACGTTTATTCCAACTCCGAGAGGCTTGCACCAGTCCATAAATGGATCACTGGAGCTTGCACACTTTGTTAGCACTCTTTGGATCGATAAAACCTTTAGGTTGCATCATATACAACTCTTCTTCCAGAAATCCATTCAGGAATACAGTCTTCACATCCATTTACCAAATTTCATAATCATGAAATGCGACACTTGCTAACATGATCCGGACGGACTTAAGCATCGCTAAGGGTGAGAAGGTCTCATCATAGTCAACTCCTTGAACTTGTCAAAAACCTTTCGCAACAAGTCGAGCTTTGTAGATAGTAACGTTGCCATCAGCGCCAGTCTTCTTCTTGAAGATCCATTTATTCTCGATGGCTTGCCGATCATCGGGCAAGTCAACCAAAGTACAAACTTTGTTCTTATACATGGATCCCATCTCAGATTTCATGGCCTCAAGCCATTTTGCAGAATCTGGGCTCATCATCGCTTCCTCATAGTTTGTAGGTTCGTCATGGTCAAGTAATATGACCTCCAGAACAGGATTACCATACCACTCTAGTGCGGATCTTACTCTGGTTGACCTACGAGGTTCGGTAGTAACTTGATCTGAAGTTTCATGATCATCATCATTGGCTTCCTCACTAATTGGTGTAGGTGTCACAGGAACCGATTTCTGTGATGGACTACTTTCCAATAAGGGAGCATGTACAGTTACCTCATCAAGTTCTACTTTCCACCCACTCACTTCTTTTGAGAGAAACTCCCTCTCTAGAAAGGATCCATTCTTGGGAACAAATGTCTTGCCTTCGAATCTATGATAGAAGGTGTACCCAATAGTCTCCTTTGGGTATCATATGAAGACACATTTCTCCGATTTGGGTTTGAGCTTATCAGGTTGAAGCTTTTTCACATAAGCATTGCAGCCCCAAACATTAAGAAATGACAACTTTGGTTTCTTGCCAAACCATAGTTCATAAGGCGTCGTCTCAACGGATTTAGATGGTGCCCTATTTAACGTGAATGCAGGTGTCTCTAAAGCATAACCCCAAAATGATAGCGGTAAATCAGTAAGAGACATCATAGATCACACCATATCTAGTAAAGTACGATTACAATGTTCGAACACACCATTACGTTGTGGTGTTCTAGGTGGCGTGAGTTGTGAAACTATTCCACATTGTTTAAAATGAAGACGAAACTCATAACTCAAATATTCTCCTCCATGATCAGATCGTAGAAACTTTATTTTCTTGTTACGATGATTTTCCACTTCACTCTGAAATTCTTTGAATTTTTCAAATGTTTCAGACTTATGTTTCATTAAGTAGATATACCCATATCTACTCAAATCATCTGTCAAGGTGAGAAAATAATGATATCCACCGCGAGCCTCAATATTCATCGGACCACATACATCAGTATGTATGATTTCCAATAAATCTGTTGCTTGCTCCATTGTTTCGGAGAACGGCGTTTTAGTCATCTTGCCCATGAGGCATGTTTTGCAAGTACCAAGTGATTCATAATCAAGTGATTCCAAAAGTCCATCGGAATGGAGTTTCTTCATGCGCTTTACACCAATATGACCTAAACGGCAGTGCCACAAATAAGTTGCACTATCATTATCAACTCTGCATCTTCTGGCTTCAACATTATGAATATATGTATCACTACTATCGAGATTCATTAAAAATAGACCACTCTTCAAAGGTGCATGACCATAAAAGATATTACTCATATAAATAGAACAACCATTATTCTCAGATTTAAATGAATAACCGTCTCACATCAAACAAGATCCAGATATAATGTTCATGCTCAACGCTGGCACCAAATAACAATTATTCAGGTCTAAAACTAATCCCGAAGGTAGATGTAGAGGTAGCATGCCGACGGTGATCACATCAACTTTGGAACCATTTCCCACGCGCATCGTCACCTCGTCCTTATCCAATCTTTGCTTAATCCATAGTCCCTGTTTCGAGTTGCAAATATTAGCAACAGAACCAGTATCAAATACCCAGGTGCTACTGCGAGCTTTAGTAAGGTACACATCAATAACATGTATATCACATATACCTTTGTTCACCTTGCCATCCTTCTTATCCGCCAAATACTTGGGGCAGTTCCACTTCAAGTGACCAGTCCCTTTGCAGTACAAGCACTCAGTCTCAGGCTTAGGTCTAGACTTGGGTTTCTTCTCTTGAGCAGCAACTTGTTTGTTGTTCTTCTTGAAGTTCGCTTTCTTCTCCCCTTACCCTTTTTCTTGAAGCTGGTGGTCTTGTTGACCATCAACACTTGATGCTCCTTCTTGATTTCTACCTCCGCAGCTTTTAGCATTAGAAGAGCTCGGGAATCGTCTTATCCATCCCTTGCATATTATCGTTCATCACGAAGCTCTTGTAGCTTGGTGGCAGTGATTGAAGAACTCTGTCAATGACACTATCAACAGGAAGATTAACTCCCAGTTGAATCAAGTGGTTATGGTACCCAGACATTTTGGGTATATGTTCACTGACAGAACTATTCTCCTCCATCTTGCAGTTGTAGAACTTATTGGAGACTTCATATCTCTCAATCCAGGCATTTGCTTGAAATATTAACTTCAACTCCTAGAAGATCTCATATGCTCCATGATGTTCAAAACGTCGTTGAAGTCCCTGTTCTAAGCCGTAAAGCATGGCACACTGAACTATCGAGTAGTCATCAGCTTTGCTCTGCCAGACATTCATAACATCTGGCGTTGCTCCTGCAGCGGGTTTGGCACCCAACGGTGCTTCCAGGACATAATTCTTCTGTGCAGCAATGAGGATAATCCTCAAGTTACAGACCCACTCCGTGTAATTGCTACCATCATCTTTCAACTTTGCTTTCTCAAGGAACGCATTAAAATTTAACGGAACAATAGCACGGGCCATCTATCTACAACAACATAGTCAAGCAAAATACTATCAGGTACTAAGTTCATGATAAATTAAAGTTCAATTAATCATATTTAAGAACTCCCACTTAGATAGACATCCCTCTAATCATCTAAGTGATCACGTGATCCATATCAACTAAACCATGTCCGATCATCACGTGAAATGGAGTAGTTTTCAATGGTGAACATCACTATGTTGATCATATCTACTATATGATTCACGCTCAACCTTTCGGTCTCAGTGTTCCGAGGCAATATCTGCATATGCTAGGCTCATCAAGTTTAACCCGAGTATTTCTGCATGTGCAAAACTGGCTTGCACCCGTTGTATATGAACGTAGATCTTATCACACCCAATCATCACGTGGTGTCTCGGCACGATGAAGTTTGGCAACGGTGCATACTCAGGGAGAACACTTGTACCTTGAAATTTATTTAGAGATCATCTTATAATGCTACCGTCAATCAAGCAGAATAAGATGCATAAAGGATAAACATCACATGCAATCAATATAAGTGATATGATATGACCATCATCATCTTGTGCCTTTGATCTCCATCTCCAAAGCACCGTCATGATCATCATCGTCACCGGCGCGACACCTTGATCTCCATCTTAGCATCTTTGTCGTCTCGCCAACTATTGCTTCTACGACTATCGCTACCGCTTAGTGATAAAGTAAAGCAATTACAGGGCGATTGCATTGCATACAATAAAGCGACAACCATATGGCTCCTGCCAGTTGCCGATAACATATAGCATCATGCCCTGACCATATCACATCACAACATGCATTGCAAAAACAAGTTAGACGTCCTCTACTTTGTTGTTGCAAGTTTTACGTGGCTGCTACGGGCTGAGCAAGAACCATTCTTACCTATGCATCAAAACCACAACAATATTTCGTCAAGTTAGTGCTGTTTTAACCTTCAACAAGGACCGGGCATAGTCATACTCGGTTCAACTAAAGTTGGAGAAACTGACACCCGACAGCCACCTGTGTGCAAAGCACTTCGGTAGAACCAGTCTTGCATAAGCGTACGCGTAATGTCGGTCTGGGCCGCTTCATCCTACAATACCGCCGAACAAAAGTATGACATGCTGGTAAGTAGTATGACTTGTATCGCCCACAACTCACTTGTGTTCTACTGGTGCATATACCATCTACGCATAAACCTGGCTCGGATGCCACTGTTGGGGAACGTAGTAATTTCAAAAAAATTCCTACGCATACACAAGATCATGGTGATGCATAACAACGAAAGGGGAGAGTGTTGTCTACATACCCTCGTAGACAGTAAGCGGAAGCTTTATGACAACGCGGTTGATGTAGTCGTACGTCTTCACGATCAACTGATCCTCAGTACCGAACGTACGACACCTCCGCGTTTAGCACACGTTCAGCTCGGTGACTTCCCATGAACTCACGATCCAGTAGAGCTTCAGGGAAGAGCTTCGTCAGCACGACGGTGTGGTGACTGTGTTGATGAAGCTACCGACATAGGGCTTCACCTAAGCATCGCTACGATATGACCGAGGTAGATTATGGGGGAGGGGGGCACTGCACGCGACTAAGAAAGATCAATGATCAACTTGTGTGTTCCGGGGAGCCCCCTTGCCCCCGTATATAAAGGAGCAAGGGGGAGGCCGGCCGTCCCTTGCAGGGCGCGCCAGGAGGAGGAGTCCTCCTCCTAGTAGGAGTAGGGCTCCCCTTTCCTACTCCTACTAGGAGGGGGAAATGAAGGAGGATAGGGAGTAGGAAAGGGGGGCGCCCCCCCCTTCCCTAGTCCCTAGTCCAATTCGGACCAGAGGGGGAGGGGGCGCGTAGCCTGTCCTGGCTGGCCCTCTCTCTCTCCACTAAGGCCCATGTGGCCCATTACTTCTCCCGGGGGGGGGGGGGTCCGGTAACCCTCCGGCACTCCGGATTTCTCCGAAATCACCCGGAACACTTCCAGTATCCGAATATAGTCATCTAATATATCAATCTTTCTGTCTCGACCATTTCGAGACTCCTCGTCATGTCCGTGATCACATCCTGTACTCCGAACTACCTTCGGTACATCAAATCACATAAACTCATAATACCAATCGTCACAGAACTTTAAGCATGCGGACCCTACGGGTTCGAGAACTATGTAGACATGACCGAGACATGTCTCCGGTCAATAACCAATAGCGGAACCTAGATGTTCATATTGGTTCCTATATATTCTACGAAGATCTTTATCGGTCAAACCGCATAACAACATACGTTGTTCCCTTTGTCATCGGTATGTTACTTGCCCGAGATTCGATAATCGGTATCTCAATACCTAGCTCAATCTCGTTACCGGCAAGTCTCTTTACTTGTTCTGTAATGCATAACCCCACAACTAACTCATTAGTTGCATTGCTTGCAAGGCTTATAATGATTTGCATTACCGAGAGGGCCCAGAGATACCTCTCCGACAATTGGAGTGACAAATCCTAATCTCGATCTATGCCAACTCAACAAGTATCATCGGAGACACCTGTAGAGCACCATTATAATCACCCAGCTACGTTGTGATGTTTGGTAGCACGCAAAGTATTCCTCCGGTAATCGGGAGTTGCATAATCTCATAGTCATATGAACATGTATAAGTCATGAAGAAAGCAATAGCAGTAAACTAAAATGATCAAGTGCTAAGCTAACGGAATGGGTCAAGTCAATCACATCATTCTCCTAATGATGTGACCCCATTTATCAAATGACAACTCATGTCTATGGTTAGTAAACATAACCATCTTTGATCAACGAGCTAGTCAAGTAGAGGCATACTAGTGACACTCTGTTTGTCTATGTATTCACACATGTATTATGTTTCCGGTTAATACAATTCTAGCATGAATAATAAACATTTATCATGAAATAAGGAAATAAATAATAACTTTATTATTGCCTCTAGGGCATATTTCCTTCACTACACTGTTGTGTGTACCCCCAACATGAGCCGTCGTTACGACCCTCGGTATATGGTTCGATACATTGAGGTTCTGGATCGCACTGTTCGAGTTCTGACTGTTGAGTTGTAGGCCACGCATGCACGCCACTACGACACTCTGGAACAGATGCGTCTAGTAGGCACCGCAATGATTCTTCCTCCATTCATTACCTACCCACGCAGGACGGAGATGCCACCAGGTCTTGTGTGGCCTGAGGTTGGAGGTGATACCCCTGCTTGTGGACCTCTTCTCCCGCCTGGAGATGAGATGGTACACCAAAGCCACCATGGCATGCAGCCTCCTTCCCTCGATCACCGCCATGCTTTCCTTCACCGACAGTTGCCTGACTTCAGAGGTTTTCCCCGACGTTGATGTATCATATCGCTATGTCACGTTGTTGTATCCCTCCACCGCGTGCCTGCGCACCGCCGAGTTGGTCTGGATTACCTTTCCTTTTCTGAACTCGTACTTATGGCTTGTAACCGAACTTATGTATGGATCTGTATGTCGTATTAGGCTACTATGTTGTATTCGTCGGACTTCTTTCATTATGGATGTTTCATCGTGAATGATTCCTTGTCTTTGCAATTTCTCCATGCTGAACTACACCTGTTATATGTTAGCAAGATTGTTAGACCCGCTGGTCATGGTCATGGTGGCAACGCCCCACCACTGCCTGAGTACATGGCTGGTATGATCCAACAGTTTGAGCTGAACCGCCAGTTCATGGAAGGAGTGATAGCTCAGTTTCCTCGCCCCAACCTGAACCAACAACCAACCACTGTGACTCTGAATGACTTTGCACATCTCAACCCAAGCATCTACCGCAGCTCAACTCAGCCACTTGATGCTGATGACTGGCTCCGTGACATCACTTTTGAGCTAGAATCTACTGGTGTAGCCCCTGCCAGCTATGTCACCTTTGCGGCATATTATCTGAAGGGTCCCGTTGCTCAATGGTGGGACAGCCACAGGTGTTCACTACCTGCTGGAACGGTCATCACTTGGCCAGATTTCCAAGCTGCTTTCCGTGCCCGCTTCATTCCTCAGGGAATTATGGACATGAAGAAGCGCGAGTTTCGCAACCTCACCCAAGGCAACAAGACTGTGGATGCTTATCAGCGGGAGTTCCTTGACTTGTCCCACTATGCTAAAGATGACATTACCACTGATGCACATAAACAGGAAAAGTTTCGTGATGGACTTCAAGCTGATATCAAGCTAGCGCTCCTCGTGCATGACTTTGCTGATTTCGCCACCTTGGTGAACAAGGCCATTCACGTCGAAACTGGTCTGCAGGAACACCTCGGATCCCTCAGGCGTAACCGTGATGTGGGTTCATCTTCGGGCCCGTCATCGCAGAAGCATAAGATATGGATCCCTCACAGCATGTATCCACCAGCTGCCCCTGCACCAAGGCAGTCCCTAGCTGCATCTCGCCTGCCTCCTCCACCGCCTGGATAGCCGAGACTTCAAACTGCACCACCCCGAGCTCCTGCTCCCCGCCCCAATGATGGGCTATGCTTCAGGTGTGGTCAACCAGGTCACCGTGCCAGGCACTGCTGTCAGAATCAGTACCAACTTGCACTTCCTCCAACTGGCCGTGGTAACAATCAGCCCCGCAACAACAATGCCAGGCCTTATGGTCGTGGTCAGGCCAACCACATTGATCTGAATGAAGCTCAAGACCAGCCTGCTACTGTGTTGGGTACTCTCCTTGTTAACTCAATATAGCTTCTGTTTTATTCGATTCGGGAGCATCACATTCATTCATATCAGAAGATTTTGCATCCATGCATGGCCATAAGTTCGAAGAGATGAACAATCCGCTAGTCGTACACACCCCCGCGGGCCAATGTCGAACCACCATGGTTAGTCTCAACGTCCCTGTTGAAATTGAAGGGCTGGAATTCCATGTTTCCCCCATAGTTTTGAAGTCGTCCAATATCGACCTCATTCTGGGAATGGAATGGTTGAAAACACATACCGCTTCTATCATTTGCGCCACTAAAACCATCCATCTACTACATCCGTCAAGTGAGATAGTGAGATACCATGCTCATCTTGTTCGGGATGCCGAAGCACGGATTTATTCCTTGGATGCGTGAAAAACACCACTTCAAAGCCTGAAGTATCTGTCCGGTCCGCGTTCTCGGTCAAACTGAACGTCACATCATCAGGGGGCTTTCAAAATTCTAAAAGGTTCAGTGGTCAAATCGTTCTGAAGATGAAGCCACTTGGGAACTCAAGGATCGTCTTCGAGATGAATACCCTGCTTTTGTTTACTTCTACCTCCTAAATCTCGGGACGAGATTTCTTGTAGTGGAGGAGAATTGTGGCGCCGAATAATTAAGCTACAGTAATCCTCTGCTAATGAGGCCACGTCACCACTGTTAGTGTTGCTAATCTCATTTAGATTCAAAACAGTTCAAATTCAAATTTAAAACTTTAGTAAAAAATAAAAGTTTTCAAATGTCGAAACTAAAATGTGCGAAGTGTGGAAAATAATCTTTGGATACTTATCATATAGAAACCACACTTTTATAAAGTGTTTAAATCTCCAAAAATAATTAAAACAATAGCTAAAACAATTAATTAAATACCTATTATAATTTTGAAAATGCTAAACTATTTTATTTAAGAGTGAAACTTTTTGTGGCAGAGGTATAAGTGGTAGTACTAATTTAGAAACTACTTTTGTGTTTTAAGTAAACTAAAATATTGTGAACATTAAATAAAATAAATAAAACTGAAAAGTTAAAAGAAAAAAAAAGAAAAAAAGAAAAGCCCCCTCCCCCTCTGGGCCTTGGGCCAACTGGCCACTAGCCAGCCCACCAGCGCCATGCCTCCCCCTCCCTGTTCACAGCGGGGGATTGTGGGCATGACCGATGCCCGGCACGGCACCAATCGACGTCGTGACGGCCATCCGTCGGCGAACCCCCACCTACAAATAGGGCCGACGCCCCTCCACCGACGAAACCTAATCCCCACTTCCCCACTTGCGCCCCCAACCCCTCGAGCTCGAGCCCTCCCGTGGACGCCCGGAGCCGCATCTCCGTTGGTCCTGGCCTTCCCGTCGCCTCGTCGTCCCCTACGCCCATTACAACCACCGGCTGGTGCTGGGCGTCGCTACATCAATGCCGTCGACAGGTCTTCCTCCACCAGACACCGCACACTCGTCGTCGATTCGGTCCACCACAAGTCCCTCTGGCATCACCAGCAGCTCCCCGTCACCGATGTGAGCAGTGCCCATTTCCCCTTTGCGTTTTTGCTGCCCGTGGCTTGCTTCGCCGCCGCTCCCCGCGCTGCCTGCCTGCTGCATAGCTGCTGCAGCGGCTGCACGCACGTGCTCGGACCGCGGCAGAGCCTGCCGCCGCTGCGCCTCCCTGCTCACCTATCGCCGACAACCCCGCCCGCCTGCGCCGTGCTGTTTGCTCGCCGGCGCACGCGCGCTCGTGGGCCCTACTCGCCGCTTACGCCGCCGCACTGCTCTGTTGCTCCCCACCGCTGCGGCCACCTTTGTGGCCCGCCCGCGCCTGCCCGCCTCCTCCTGCTTGCGCCGCCCGTGCTCATTGCGCCCCGCTCACTGCTGCACCACCCGCCCCTCACGCCACCGCCTCCTAGCGCTCGCACCCGCGGCGGCCTCGCCTGGCCGCGCCTCGGTCCCCTGCCCACGGCTCGCCACACCTCCCCCTCGCCCCGCAGTTGCACGCTACTGGCCGCGCTGCTGTGCTCCGCCCCGCCCCTGGCCACCGGCCCCTCGCGTTGCCGCCTGCCGCTGTCGACGGTGCCCGCCGACGCGGCTGTCGCTCGGGTCCACCCCGACGGGCAGCCCCGCTCCCGCAACCCCGTTAGCCCACCCCAGGTGGCCTCCTGGGCCACTGCCAAGGGGGCCCCACGCCCCTGTTTAGATAAAAAAGAAATGTTAAAAAAATATTAACAAAAAAATTAATTAATTAGTTAAATGCTTAATTGACTTAATCAATTAATATTAATTAAACTAATGAACTAGATTAGTTAATTTAATCATTAGTTGGATAAATGTGTGCATGACAGGGGGACCCCACCCCCTGTTGACCAGTCACATGTTGACTGGTCAACTGGGACTCCTAGCCCACCTGTCAGCCATTGGGTGCACTTTTGTGTACCTTGTGCTGGGCGCCCCTAGCATTTTATCAATTATTTTCGAATTAAAAATAATTTCATAATATTGTTTAAATCTTGGAAAATTCGTAGAAATTAATCCATAACTCGGATGAAAAAGTTTTATACATGAAAGTTTCTCAGAACGACGAGACGAATTAGACTACGCTCTCTGTTTATCTGTCACATGCCCCTAGCATAGCGAACATGCAACTTTTTCCCTCCGGTTCATTTGTCCAAAAATGCCTAACTCTGGGAAAACTTTCCAGATGTTATCCTCCTTCACCAGTATTGTGTAGCACCATGTTGGAACACCCCTAGCCCTACGTGTTACCCCCATCATGCATCTGTGTTGTATCTGTTTGCATTATATTTACTATTTCTTCCCCCTCTTCTCTCCGGTAGACTCTGAGACCGTTGTTGATGCCCCTGTGATCAACTATGTCGACGACGACCCTTCTTCCCTTTCAGCGGAGCTTCCAGGCAAGCCCCCCTTTGATCATACCGACATCGCCCATTCCATTCTCTCATGCTTGCATTAGATTTTGCTACTGTTATTGATTGCTCCTATTCCGATGCATAGCCTACTTTAGTACCTGCTGTTGTACCTTACCTGCTTATCCTAAACTGCTTAGCATAGGTTGGTTAGTGATCCTTCAGTGACCCCCACCTTATCCTTGTTTCCCCTGCTTCATCATCGATGACTCGATCAACGTGATCGACGACCAGAGCCTGACACCTTGCATCACATCATGCCCCTATTGTTGCTCGACTCTGTAGAGTTACCATCAAGTGCCGAGGGTGGAACCTCATACACCACTCCTGATGAGATCTCTGTAGTGTAGCTATTCGGTCGTGGTCAACGAGGGTGGTTACTCCTTCACATTCCCGATATGGCTCTATAGTGCAACACCTCAAGTGTGAACCTCGAGGGTGGTTCCTCATACGTTCACCTTGATGATTACATCGAGTGGAATCCACTAAGGGTGATTCCTTGGGATTTCCCCTTGTTGTTTGAACATATGGTTACCTTAACTTACTTGAGACATTGGTGAAAGTCGGGCGGGCCTGGAGAGCACCCGAGGAGTTACGGTGGCGGCTGGCTGTTTAGCGGTATCACCTAGGAGGGGTTGATAGCTCCGGATTTGTCCCGATAGCCGTCACTTATTTTAATAATGCACTAATAGGTTTGGGTATTTGTTCTGAGTTGGCCTTTGTCCTTTACGCACTAACCACCACGCGAGAATAGTTATGGGCCTCGACGTCGCAGTATCAGCCGAAGCTTTGTCAGACGTCCAGTTCAACATTGTGGTTGGGCCGGATCGTGCCATCCAGGCAGAGGTGGTGCTAGAATCCCCTTGCGACAACGACCCAGAGTGCAACGGGCGATGGGCATAGACCCCGGAGTGCTTAGGATGTAGATTGGCAGGGACCTCTCTGCTGAGCCTAGGTAGGGCTACGACGTGTTGATCTTCCGAGGCCGGGCATTGACCCAGAAAAGTGTGTTTGGCCAGAGTAATCAAGCATGTTGGAAAACGTGGTGCACCCCTGCAGGGAGGATATATATTCGAATACCGCGTCCACGGTAATGGACATTCAGACTTGTATCCTGATCTTATACAACTAGAAATGGATACTTGGTATGTGATGTATATGTGGCTCCGGGATTGCTTTCTCGCAGGGAGTCGAGGAAGGATCTCTGGGCATTAATTCTATGACATGCTTGTTAATTATAAACTGCTATTCTTTACTCTTCTGCATCTGTAAGATGCTTGGAGATGCTTGAAGATGCTAGTCTTCGATAGGCTAGGCCTTTCCCCCTATTCTGGCATTCTGCAGTTCAGTCCACAGACACAACCCTTCCATTTGATACCATTGCATACTTAGATTAGATCTGATGCTTGCGAGTACTTTCGATGAGTACTCATGGTTGCTTTGCTACCCCTTTCCCCCCTTCTTTCTTCTTTCCGATTGTTGCAACTAGATGGTGGATCCCAGGAGCCGGATGCCACCCCAGTCGACTACTACTACCACCCCGAGGGTGCCTACTACTACGTGGAGCCTGCCGACGACCAAGAGTAGTTAGGAGGTCCTAGGCAGGAGGCCTTTCCTCTTCGATCATTGATGTTTGTGCTAGCTTTCTTAAGGCAAAACTTGTTTAACTTTGTCAGTACTTATATATTGTTGCTTCCGCTGACTCGCTTATGTATCGAGCTATGTATTCGAGCCCTCGAGGCCCCTGGCTTGTAATATGGAGCTTGTATGACTTTCTTTTGTGTTTAGAGTTGTGTTGTGATATCTTCCCATGAGTTCGTGATCTTGATTGTACACGTTTGCATGTATGATTAGTGTACGATTGAATCGGGGGCGTCACAGGCGCGCGCCAGGTTGGACTGTGTTACACAACTTCCTCTGTAATGGAGGTTGGTAGGTCTGCTCACCAGCCGCCCTCGCAATGTGCAGGTGTGCAATGGGCGATGGGCCCAGACCCCTGCGCCATAGGATTTAGACCGACGTGCTGACCTCTCTGTTGTGCTTCGGTGGGGCTGCGATGTGTTGATGTTCCAAGGCCGGGCATGACCCAGGAAAGTGTGTCCGGCCAAAGGGGATCGAGCGTGTTGAGAAATGTGGTGCACCCCTGCAGGGAAGTTTATCTATTATAATAGTCGTGTCCCTCGGTAAAAGGACGACATGGAGTTGTACCTTGACCTTATGACAACTAGAACCGGATACTTAATTAAACACACCCTTTCAAGTGTCAGATACAACCCGGTGATCGCTCTCTCACAGGGCGACGAGGGGAGGATCGCCGGGTAGGTTTATGCTATACGATGCTACTTGGTGAACTTACCATCTACTCTCTCTCCTATATGCTTCAAGATGGAGGCTTCCAGAAGCGTAGTCATCGATAGGACTAGCTATCCCCCTCTTATTCTGGTATTCTGCAGTTCTGTCCACAGATACTACCCATTTCATTGATACCAATGCATATGTAGTGTAGATCCTTGCTTGCGAGTACTTTGGATGAGTACTCATGGTTGCTTTACTACTTCTTTCCCCTTTTCCCGGTTATTGCGATCATATGATGGAGTCCAGGAGCCAGAGGATCCCGATGATGTTTCTACGTGGAGTTTGGCTTCGAGGAGTAGTTAGGAGGTCCCAGGCAGGAGGCCTCCCCTTTTCGACCATTGCTACTTTTGTGCTAGCCTTCTTAAGGCAAACTTGTTTAAACTTATGTCTATACTCAGATATTATTGCTTCCGCTGACTCTTGTGTATTCGAGCCCTCGAGGCCCCTAGCTTGTAATATAAAGTTTGTATTATTTTAATTGGTGTCTAGAGTTGTGTTGTGATATCTTCACGCGAGTTCCTTATCTTGGTTATACACATTTGCGTGCATGATTAGTGTACAATTGAATCGAGGGCGTCACAAGTTGATATCAGAGCCGACTGCCTGTAGGGATCCCCCTTCCAAACTCCTTGGTCGAAGTTGAGTCTCGTCATTGAAAAGGTTTTTACTAACATGGCTGTGCGCCTTACGGGCCCATGTCTCCATTGGGTGGTATTAGGATCTTTTATTCCTTGATCTTTACTCTAGGAATCTGAGATCTCTTCTATTCGGGTTAAATGATTTTGCTAACTCTAACTCTAGGTTCTCGTAATTACTTCCTCCCGGAGAGCTCCTTATTATAGATGATCGTTTGCTGCGCCAGAAGATTCTGAAGATACTTCTCAATGCTTTTCCGAGACCCTTGTGCCCATCGCTTTTGCAATTCCCTTCCATCGATAAACCCCTATGGATAACTACATACACTTGCCGTTCATACAATCATCCCCAATTGCTCTTGTTATTAAAAGATACATCAAATTTTTTACTGACTTCTTAAGAATCCTTTGAGCTACTACCTGGCAGTTCATTACCGCATGAAAGCCCTTACGAATTACTCCTCATACTTACCGAGGATTCATTCATCCCCAGTTGTTCAGGTGTTTCACAAAAGTCCTCGATATATTATTCGATCCTCCAAAAATCCTTAGCAGCTTATTGCTCTGCAAATACTTGTCTGCTTGCATTATGGATGCTTCCCATATGTCTGGCAATATTCATTAGTCTCCTTCGACACTGTCATTTTGATCCTATTGATTCAGCATGAGTGCGAATGCACGCAATCATCGGTTGATCCTTTTAAAATTATATTTCCGGCTGAGATGTCATTTTGAACATGAGCTGGTTATCGACCAATCAAATTGTCGTCGATTGTACCCCTAAGCTTACTCAACTTATCCATCCTTAATCAAGGCGTTTGCTTCTAATTCCTTGATTTGGCAATCATAATTCCTTTACATTGAGCTTTGAATTAGTCAGTTGTTTCTATAATATGATCTCCTTGCATTCTTTCTCCTTCTAGTTGAGTACCGATGCTCACATCAGATCCCTTGTGGACCGCCAGATCCTTTGTTGGATTTCATCCAACAGTGTCCTTCATATTCAATAACCTTGTGAGTTTTCCCCGGATACATATGCCTTTGGGTAAATCGTATCTTATGCCTTTGGTGACTTGTATCCTCTGCTTGTCAACCGTCCTCTACTTTTGAGCTTGTGCTAATTACTCCTACAGTTTGTGGTATATGTTCCTAAGATACCCCGATGGGTTGAACCTATGCCTTCCCTACTTTGTTGATCCCAAAAGTTATGCGGGTTATACCCTACTGATGCTTCGTCAGATAACTTTTCAACACTACAACTTCGAAAACGGGAGGTAAATGTAAGGTTATGCATTGAAGAAGTGGGGAGTCGACCCTGAACTTTGTGTTCATGCCCATGTACACGATGTAGATACTATCATGGAAGCTTCTTGTAATAATAACTATTTCCTTGATATAATATCATCTGGTATCGATGAATTGATCCTTTGCAATCATGGTTCCGACCATATTTTCTCCTTAATACCATTTCTCGGACAAGTTGAAGTACTTATCTTCTTCAGATCATTGCACCTGTCCAACCCTTACTTTGATCTACTGTCGAGTATTACACTATGGTATCTCAAGAATATCACGGAACTGCAGAACTTTTTATGGGTTCTTCATCAACTGTTATTTCTCACCGCTTCCAATTTTCCCGGGTTCTGGGTTGTCGTCAACCGAGAACACCGATATCTGAACCGATTCTGCATTTCGGTTCAATAACCCTAAGTAATTTTCGTTACTTATGAGTTTAATAATCCTTCAAGTCATTCCTAGCCTAATCGGCTATATCATTATCATGCTGATTTTAACTGTGCTACCTAGTCCTTCTTCCCGGAGCACAACTTTCGACCGTGAGCTAATCTTACATCGATTTTCCTCGTCGTATCATTTAGCCTTGAACAACAAGCATGGTTCCAAGTTTGTGTCGTACATGCGGTTCCAATAACCTCTTGCTTCGTCATTCCTTTGACTTAATGTCATCACCGATCGATTACATCTTCGTGGAGCCTCTCGACAAAAAATTGTCGTGATCGGCATCATCATTTTGACTCCTTCCAGGATATCAATCGAATTCATGATGGTAAGTGCGATCCTCGTCCCTTGGTAATTTGAGTTACCATCGACAACATCTTTACCTTCCTTTCATCACAAACTTGTTCATGGTAAGGATGCAACTTGCTATCCAGTATGTATTATGTTCTACCTTGAAGTATTACTGTCCTTTATGTCAAGGATGTTGCAAGGATTGCTCCACCTCTTAAGAATTCTTGGTATAGCGATACTTCTCACAAGCACCATTCTTTCTTGGTCCCCGTATTGACTAACCGGGAATATCAACAAGTGAACAATGCTGCTTGGATTCTATACTCCTAGCAACCCTATTGCTTTGGATTTAATGGTCGAAAATTCCCTCTTAGACTATTATTTATTGAATCACCATTCTAGCATTGATCATGCTACCTAAGCCCATATCTCGCATGCACCTTTCAACCATTGTTTAATTGTGTATGTTTTCCTTGAGCATACATCAGTATACCATTTGATCTGACAAATGTTTTCTCCTTGTTCTCATAATTGTGGGAATCCGTCTTTTTGGAAACCTGATGAATTGTCGCTGGGTCCATCAGCCACCTCTTCATCCTCTCCTTGGTTTCAACGATGAACTCTTGTTTCAGAACTTGCTTCCATAGTTCATTTCCCGAGAATCTTACAATGTTATCCCGTCATATTGTGTTGCACCTTTTTCTTCTCCAGCATCATGAGTCTGAGGTATCCACACACCAATCAGATCCGAATCTCGGTCAGTTATGATGATTGGAACATAATCCCAAAAGTTATAACACTAGTTTTTGACCCGATAAGTGATGTCATGCCTAGCACACCTGGCCGAAGGACCTATTGTTATAGTTCTTCCTTTTTAGCAAGGTTAACCATTCTTTCATGAGGAAATCATAAGACTTATTCTATGAGTTGTTCCTGATGGATGCTTTGTGTGTCCAAAGTCTGAACTTTGCTTAAAGACCATGTGAATGCTATCTCGAAGCATGTCAGTAGTACTCGGATTTTCAATAAAAACATTGGAAGCACAATGCTAAATTTTCCTTATCACTTATCCAAACACCGGTGTATGGGTAATGTCATGAAGTTTCTATCCCCTTACCTAAAGAGTTTTCTACATTATATCCTGTCATGGATATCATGCTCTGCTTGTCCTTGGGGGAAGGATATACCCCTGAAATATGTGATTAAACACATTTTCTTTTACATTGTTCTGTTTAATCTGATAATCATATTTTCCATTCCATTGTTTGGTTTAACCTTTCTTGTGATCTATATGATCTAAGCAGTATTATTCTCCTGCTGATGTAAACACCTTGATGTACAATTCTGTCAGTAAGAACCTGTTACTATTGTTGATGACATTCCGGTAACAACTGATGGACGAGAACTTTTCCTATTGGTCCGCCTCGTTTCAACGAGCAGGGAAATGGTTATCTTCATCCCTCGCCCTAGGTACCAACGTTGTTGCCAACAAAACTAACAGGCTATCCTCTGACATACCTTGCTATTTTGACCGTGCAAATGCTAGCGCCTTCCTGCTTTTAACCCACAGTTCCACAGGATCGAAAGCTGACTCTCCTTTACACCCCGTTGTCAAGTTATTCCTCGCGCTTGACTTAGTATGTAATTCACGGGCCACCTGCCTAGTGATCTATTCTGGTATCAAACACAAAACTTATTCCCATTGCTATGGACCCCCTTTTACACTTTGTTCTAGGCTTCAAACGATTGCCTACCCGCTTGAAACTTCTCATGGTACTTTCTTACTTTGCTCTCGATATTTTCTTAAGTTTCAGTTCAAGAGTTACTTTCCACCACTTTCCCCGATGTTAGCTGCCAGATAGTCAACCTTGCAGGTCCGTTCTCCCGGAATACCCACCCTTTATTCTTCCATAAGTACAGTGGAAATTTCCAAAGAAAGAATGCTGACTTCATCACATCAACGTAATGGATAGACCACTTCCAGAAGAGCAACCAAGACCGAGAAGATCCATTAGATTTTTTTGTAACCCAATCCCTCCCCCCTTACTCCCCTCTTAAATCTCGGGACCAGATTTCTTGTAGTGAGGAGAATTGTGATGCCCGGATAATCAAGCTACAGTACCCTCCGCTAATAATGCCATGTCACCTCGATTACTGTTGCTAATCTCAAGTTAGTTCGAAATCGATTCAAATTCAAATTCGAAATAAAATCAAACATCAAGAGCTTTCAAAAATTAAAACTAAAATATTCGGTTTGTGCCAGATAATGCATAGGTGATTAAGGTGAAGAAACCCTACTTCTACAAAACATTTAAACGCTATACGATGAATAAAACGATAGCGAAAACTAATATTTAAGTACTTTTAAATAATAAATAATTACAAAACTATTTTAGTTTAGGTAGCTAGTTAATGTGGCAGTGGCATATTTGGTAACCTCAAATTAGGTGCCATCTTGGTATTTTGCTAAATAAAAAATAAAATGAAACTAAGCTAAAACAGTAAAATAAAATAAATAAAAGAAAAAGAGTAAAAACAGAAAGCAAAACAAAATACAAAAAAAGGAGGACCCCCCGACTGGGCTTCGGCCCACCAGGCCGCCGTGCCGGCCCAACCGGCCGCGCCCCCACTCCCTTATCCTATCCCCACTCCCTCGAACCCTAACCACCCTCCCCCACTCACTCCCACTCCACCCCCCACGTTCCATTCCTCCCCCCGATCTGGATCGGGGGGCAGCGACCCCGTCGCCCTCGCAACCCGACGCCGCCGCCGCACACCACCTCGGCTCGGCTCCGCCCCCGCCGCTTGACGCCATTGCCGGAGTCACCCCGCCGGATTGCCGCCTCGCCATCCTCTTCATCACTGACCTCGTCGCCATCCTCCTCCTCACGTGTCGCCCCCGAGCCTGCTGCCATGCCCCTCCCGCTCCCCTGTGAGTCGCCGCCTCCCTCCACCTCCCTCTCCTCCTCTGTGCGTGCGCGTCTCCGTCACCGTGCGCCCGGCGCCCCGCTCCGTCGTTGCGACGAACACCCACGTGGGCCCCTCTGCTCGCGCCTAGCCGCCGCGCTCGGCGCCCTGCTGCGCCAAAGGCCGCGCCCGCAGCCACGCGCGCCTTGCCGTCATCGCGCTCCGCGCCTTGCCTTTGCTGGTCAGTTGCCGTGCCACCGTGCGCGACCGCACCTGACTGCACCCTTTGCCCCGCTCCACCACGTCGTCGCCGTGCGCCGCCTACCCCCTGCTCGCCCGGACTCCGCCCCGCATCTGCCGGCGCGTCCGGCTGCGCCCGACCACCACCGACGAACCTTGCTGCACGCTGCTGCTGCCCTACTTCGTCTGTCCACCCACTGCCTCACGCGCCGTGCCCATCGCTCCGAATCCGCCGCTCCGCCCGTGCCCCGCCCGCTGCTTCTCACCGTCCCTATCGGTGTCAGAACCGGCAGATCTCTGGTAGGGGGTCCCGAACTGTGCGTCTAAGGTTGATGGTAATAGGAGACAGGGGACACGAAGTTTTACCTAGGTTCGGGCCCTCTTGATGGAGGTAATACCCTACGTCCTGCTTGATTGATATTGATGAATATGGGGTTACAAGAGTTGATCTACCACGAAATCGGAATGGCTAAAACCCTAGAAGTCTAGCCTATATGATTATGATTGCCTCTACGAACTAAACCCTTCGGTTTATATAGACACCGGAGGGGCCTAGGGTTGTACAAAGTCGGTTGCATAGAAAGGAAATAATACATCCGGCCGCCTAGCTTGCCTTCCATGCAAAGGAGAGTCCCATCCGGACATGGGAGGAAGTCTTCTATCTTGTATCTTTATGGCCCAGTAGTCCGGCCCATGTCACATAGGCCGGACGCCCGAGGACCCCTTAATCCAGGACTCCCTCAGTAGCCCCGAACCAGGCTTCAATGACGAGGTGTCCGGCGCGCAGATTGTCTTCGCATTGCAAGGCGGGTTCCTCGTCCGATCACTTCAAAGTACATGACATAGAGAGTTGTATTCGGCCTTCCATTTAATGTCGCACCCATCGGCTTCTGTGCCTCCACACCTTCTGCTTCCACGTGTTGAGCAAATACGAGAGGTCGGGGTATTTTTTGCATATAACCCCCCAGCCAAGTAAGAAAGGCATCTATTTAAGGGGATTGGATCTCAGATCCATTCCACACCCAGCAGAAAATCCTCAGAGACTTGCCAGGGGAAACCATTCAACATGGCTAGTGCTAACTCTTGAGCACTTGCGTTGGTTTTCCCTTGAAGAGGAAAGGGTGGTGCAGCAAAGTAGCGTAAGTATTTCCCTCAGTTTTTGAGAACCAAGGTATCAATCCAGTAGGAGGCCACGCACGAGTCCCTCGTACCTACACAAACAAATAAATCCTCACAACCAACGCGATAAGGGGTTGTCAATCCCTACAAGGTCACTTACGAGAGTGAGATCTGATAGATATGGTAAGATAATATTTTTGGTATTTTTATGATAAAGATTCATAGTAAAATAAAAGGCAATAAAAATAACTAAGTATTGGAAGATTAATATGATGGAAGATAGACCCGGGGGCCATAGGTTTCACTAGTGGCTTCTCTCGAGAGCATAAGTATTCACGGCGGGTAAACAAATTACTGTTGAGCAATTGACAGAATTGAGCATAATTATGAGAATATCTAGGTATGATCATGTATATAGGCATCACGTCCGAGACAAGTAGACCGACTCCTGCCTGCATCTACTACTATTACTCCACACATCGACCGCTATCCGGCATGCATCTAGAGTATTAAGTTCAAGAGAACAGAGTAACGCTTTAAGCAAGATGACATGATGTAGAGGGATAAACTCATGCAATATGAAATAAACCCCATCTTGTTATCCTCGATGGCAACAATACAATACGTGCCTTGCTGCCCCTGCTGTCACTGGGAAAGGACACCGCAAGATTGAACCCAAAGCTAAGCACTTCTCCCATTGCAAGAAAGATCAATCTAGTAGGCCAAACCAAACTGATAATTCAAAGATACTTGCAAAGATAACCAATAATACATAAAAGAATTCAGAGAAGATTCAGATATTGTTCATAGATTAACTTGATCATAAACCCACAATTCATCGGTCTCAACAAACACACCTCAAAAGATGATTACATCGAATAGATCTCCACAAGAGAGGGGGAGAACTTTGTATTGAGATCCAAAAAGAGAGAATAAGCCATCTAGCTAATAACTATGGACCCGTAGGTCTGAGGTAAACTATTCACACTTCATCGGAAGGGCTATGGTGTTGATGTAGAAGCCCTCCGTGATCGATGCCCCCTTCGGCGGAGCTCCGGAATAGGCTCCAAGATGGGATCTCGTGGATACAGAAAGTTACGACATTGGAATTAGGGTTTTGGCTCCGTATCTGGTAGTTTGGGGGTACGTAGGTATATATAGGAGGAAGGAGTACGTCGGTGGAGCAACAGGGGGCCCACGAGGGTGGAGGGCGCGCCCAGGGGGTAGGCGCGCCCTCCTACCTCGTGGCCTCCTGGTTGATGTCGACGTAGGGTCCAAGTCCTCTGGATCATGTTCGCTCCGAATATCACGTTCCCGAAGGTTACATTCTGTTTGGACTCCGTTTGATATTCTTTTTCCGCGAGACCCTAAAATAGGCAAAAAACAGCAATTCTGGGCTGTGCCTACGGTTAATAGGTTAGTCCCAAAAATAATATAAAAGTGTATAATAAAGCCCAATAATGTACAAAACAGAATATAATATAGCATGGAACAATAAAAAATTATAGATATGTTGGAGACGTATCAAGCATCCCCAAGCTTAATTCCTATTCGTCCTCGAGTAGGTAAATGATAAAAACAGAATTTTTGATGTGGAATGCTACTTGGCATAATTTCAATGTAATTCTCTTAATTGTGGTATGAATATTCAGATCTGAAAGATTCAAGACAAAAGTTTAATATTGACATAGAAATAATAATACTTCAAGTATACTAACTAAGCAATTATGTCTCTTCAAAATAACATGGCCAAAGAAAGTTATCCCTACAAAATCATATAGTCTGGCTATGCTCCATCTTCACCACACAGGGTATTCAAATCATGAACAACCCCGATGACAAGCCAAGCAATTGTTCCATACTTTTAATGTTCTCAAACTTTTTCAATCTTCACGCAATATATGAGCGTGAGCCATGGACATAAAACTATAGGTGGAATAGAATGGTGGTTGTGGAGAAGACAAAAAGGGAGAAGATAGTCTCACATCAACTAGGCGTATCAGCGGGCTATGGAGATGCCCATCAATAGATATCAATGTGAGTGAGTAGGGATTGCCATGCAACAGATGCACTAGAGCTATAAATATATGAAAGCTCAGCAAAAAGAAACCAAGTGGGTGTGCATCCAACTTGCTTGCTCACGAAGACCTAGGGAATTTTGAGGAAGTCCATCATTGGAATATACAAGCCAAGTTCTATAATGAAAAATTCCCACTAGTATATGAAAGTGATAACATAGGAGACTCTCTATTATGAAGATCATGGTGCTACTTTGCAGCACAAGTGTGGAAAACAGGATAGTAGTATTGCCCCTTTATATATATTTTTTGGGCCTTCCTTTTTTTGTTTGGCCTTTCTCTTTTTTTATTTGGGACAATACTCTATGAATGATGATCATCACACTTCTATTTATTTACAACTCAATGATTACAACTCGATACTAGAACGAAGTATGACTCTATATGAATGCCTCCGGCAGTGTACCAGGATAGCAATGATGCATGAGTGACTTATATGAAAGAATTATGAACGGTGGCTTTGCCACAACTAAAATGTCAAGTACATGATCATGCAAAGCAATATGACAATGATGGAGCATGTCATGATAAACGAAACGGTGGAAAGTTGCATGACAATATATCTCAGAATGGCTATGGAAATGCCATGATAGGTAGGTATGGTGGCTATTTCGAGGAAGGTATATGGTTGGTGTATGATACCGGCAAAAGGTGTGCGGTATTAGAGAGGCTAGCAATGGTGGAAGGGTGAGAGTGCGTATAATCCATGGACTCAACATTAGTCATAAAGAACTCACATACTTATTGCAAAAATCTATTAGTTATCGAAGCAAAGTACTGCGCGCATGCTCCTAGGGGGATAGATTGTTAGGAAAAGACCATCGCTCGTCCCCGACCGCCACTCATAAGGAGGACAATCAATAAATACATCATGCTCCTACTTCTTAACATAACGGTTCACCATACATGCATGCTACGGGAATCACAAACTTCAACACAAGTATTTCTCAAATTCACAACTACTCAACTAGCACGACTCTAATATCACCATCTCCATATCTCAAAACAATTATCAAGTTTCAAACTTCTCATAGTATTCAACACACTCATAAGAAAATTTTATTTATTTAATCTTGATTGCCTCAAATAATTAAAGCAAATTACCATGCTGTTTTGTAGGACTCTCAAAATAATCTAAGTGAAGCATGAGAGAACAATGGTTTCTATAAAAGAAATCCACCGACGTGCTCTAAAAGATATAAGTGAAGCACTAGAGCAAAAACTATATAACTCAAAAGATATAAGTGAAGCACATAGAGTATTCTAATAATTTCCAAATCATGTGTGTCTCTCTCAAAAAGGTGTGTGAAGCAAGGATGATTGTGGAAAACTAACAAATAAAGACTCAAATAATACAAGACGCTCCAAGCAAAACACATATCATGTGGTAAATAAAAATATAGTTCCAAGTAAAGTTACCGATAGAAGTAGACGAAAGAGGGGATGCCTTCCGGGGCATCCCCAAGCTTTGGCTTTTAGGTGTCCTTAGATTATCTTGGGGGTGCCATGGGCATCCCCAAGCTTAGGCTCTTGCCACTCCTTGTTCCATAATCCATCAAATCTTTACCCAAAACTTGAAAACTTCACAACACAAAACTTAAAGTAGAAAATCTCGTGAGCTCCGTTAGCGAAAGAAAACAAAACACCACTTCAAGGTACTGTGAACTCATTATTTATTTATATTGGTGTTAAACCTACTGTATTCCAACTTCTCTATGGTTTATAAACTATTTTACTAGCCATAGATTCATCAAAATAAGCAAACAACACACGAAAAACAGAATCTGTCCAAAAACATAACCATCTGTAGTAATCTGTAGCTAACGCAAAATATGGAACCCCAAAAATTCTAAAATAAATTTCTGGACGTGAGGAATTTATCTATTGATCATCTGCAAAAAGAATTAACTAAATAGCACTTTCCAGATAAAAATGGCAGCAGTTATCGTGAGTGCTAAAGTTTCTGTTTTTTTACAGCAAGATTAACAAGACTTTCCCCAAGTCTTCCCAAGGGTTCTACTTGGCACAAACACTAATTAAACACAAAAAAACAGCCAAAACAGAGGCTAGATAAATTATTTATTACTAAATAGGAGCAAAAAGCAAGTAATAAAAATAAAATTGGGTTGCCTCCCAACAACCGCTATCGTTTAACGCCCCTAGCTAGGCATAAAAAGCAAGGATAGATCTAGGTGTTGCCATCTTTAGTTGGTAGTTCTTTAATACGACATATATCACTTTTAGGAGTTTCTTCCCTTCTATCAATAATCAAACTTCTAGGCACAAGATCGAAAAAAATCATTAGTAGCAAATGGTTCCTTAATGATAGCAAAAAGATTAGGATGAATACTTATAGATTTGAGATCCGCAGTTTCCTTGCTAGAGGATTCACCCTTATTTTTAGGAACATACATAAGCTTGGCACTTTTAGTTGGAGGACTTGGAGTATTCTTTACAGAAGAAAAATCTGTTCCCAAGTTGGTAATAATACCCTCAAGTTTATCGATTCTAGTGGAATCATGATTTATTCTTTCATTAACTATATGTTCCTTTTCCTTAATATTTTTCAAAGTTACTCCTACTTTAGATCCATATTGGGTAATTTGGTTGTGGATATTTTTATCGAAAGTTTCAATTAACTCAACGGTAGCAACTTTATTTTCGATAATTTCAAGTTTTTGCATTACATGCTCCAAAGTTAACATAGTTCCATTAATCATAAGAGGGGGTGAGCCAAATAAATCTATCATAGCATTATAAGAATCAAAAGTATGGCTACCCAAGAAATTCCCTCCAGTAATGGTATCAAAGATCGATATATCTGTGCCAAGGAGTAGTGCCTACGTAAAAATTGCAGAGAAGAACGGAAGTGGATTGCTTCCTGGTAGATCTATTTTGAGCATTGCAAATCCTATACCAAGCGTCTTTTAAATTTTCTCCTTCCCTTTGTTTAATATTAAGAACTTCATTCCCGGGAGATAATAGAGAATATAAGGGACTAGCCATAACGACAAGCAAGCAATCCAACACACAAGCAAACGAGGGACGGACAAAAAGAAGCAAATAGAGAAAGAGAGGGAGCATAGATAGATAGAGAGAGAGGGCAAATAAAACGGCAAGGGTGAAGTGGGGGAGAGGAAAACGAGAGGTAAATGGCAAATAATGTAATGCGGGAGATAAGGGTTGTGATGTGTACTTGGTATGTTAACTTTTGCGTAGACCTCCCCGGCAACGGCGCCAGAAATCCTTCTTGCTACCTCTTGAGCACTTGCGTTGGTTTTCCCTTGAATAGGAAAGGGTGGTGCAGCAAAGTAGCGTAAGTATTTCCCTCAGTTTTTGAGAACCAAGGTATCAATCCAGTAGGAGGCCACGCACGAGTCCCTCGTACCTACACAAACAAATAAATCCTCGCAACCAACGCGATAAGGGGTTGTCAATCCCTACACGGTCACTTACGCGAGTGAGATCTGATAGATATGATAAGATAATATTTTTGGTCTTTTTGTGATAAAGATGCAAAGTAAAATAAAAGGCAATAAAAATAACTAAGTATTGGAAGATTAATATGATGGAAGATAGACCCGGGGGCCATAGGTTTCACTAGTGGCTTCTCTCGAGAGCATAAGTATTCACGGCGGGTAAACAAATTACTGTTGAGCAATTGACAGAATTGAGCATAATTATGAGAATATCTAGGTATGATCATGTATATAGGCATCACGTCCGAGACAAGTAGACCGACTCCTGCCTGCATCTACTACTATTACTCCACACATCGACCGCTATCCAGCATGCATCTAGAGTATTAAGTTCAAGAGAACAGAGTAACGCTTTAAGCAAGATGACATGATGTAGAGGGATAAACTCATGCAATATGAAATAAACCCCATCTTGTTATCCTCGATGGCAACAATACAATACGTGCCTTGCTGCCCCTACTGTCACTGGGAAAGGACACCGCAAGATTGAACCCAAAGCTAAGCACTTCTACCATTGCAAGAAAGATCAATCTAGTAGGCCAAACCAAACTAATAATTCGAAGAGACTTGCAAAGATAACCAATCATACATAAAAGAATTCAGAGAAGATTCAAATATTGTTCATAGATAAACTTGATCATAAACCCACAATTCATCGGTCTCAACAAACACACCGCAAAAGAAGATTACATCGAATAGATCTCCACAAAAGAGGGGGAGAAACTTGTATTGAGATCCAAAAAGAGAGAAGAAGCCATCTAGCTAATAACTATGGACCTGTAGGTCTGAGGTAAACTACTCACACTTCATCGGAAGGGCTATGGTGTTGATGTAGAAGCTCTCCGTGATTGATGCCCCCTCCGACAGAGCTCCGGAACAGGCCCCAAAATGGGATCTCGTGGATACAGAAAGTTACGGTGGTGGAATTAGGGTTTTGGCTTCGTATCTGGTAGTTTGGGGGTACGTAGGTATATATAGGAGGATGGAGTACGTCGGTGGAGCAACATGGGGCCCACGAGGATGGAGGGCGCGCCTAGGGGGGTAGGCGCGCCCCCCTACCTCGTGGCCTCCTGGTTGATGTCTTGACGTAGGGTCCAAGTCCTCTGGATCATGTTCGTTCCGAAAATCACGTTCCCAAAGGTTTCATTCCGTTTGGACTCCGTTTGATATTCTTTTTCTGCGAAACCCTAAAATAGGCAAAACAACAACAATTCTGGGCTGGGCCTCCGGTTAATAGGTTAGTCCCAAAAATAATATAAAAGTGTATAATAAAGCCCAATAATGTCCAAAACAGAATATAATATAGCATGGAACAATCAAAAATTATAGATACGTTGGAGACGTATCAGCTAGCGTCCCTAGTTCTTCCTCCCGCCCTCACGGCTCTGAAAAAGGCGATTGGGAGAGATGTTCTGATGATTTTTGGAGCTTAACCATTCACAAGGCGAAGTTCTGGCGAAAAATTTCCCCAATCGAAAAAGGTGGAACGGGTGTGCTTCGTATCTTACTTGTTGAGAGGCGTCGGGTTTCCAATCCACCGTTTCCTCCGTGGACTCCTAGAGTATTACGGCCTCCAATTGCACAACCTTATGCCGGCCTCTATCCTGCATATCACGGGTTTTGTTGCCCTGTGCGAGGTTTTCCTAGGCTGTGAAGCCCACTTTGATTTGTGGAGGAAGCTATTCTGCCTCGTTCCTCACAAATGAGAGGGGTCGATATTCGAGGTGGGCAGAACCGAAGTATGGCGCATAGGTGGGACCGGATACCTGTCCGGTACGCCGAAGAAGGCCCCGAAGAATGGCCCTCAGAATGGTTCTATATTGAGGACGTTGCTCACCCCGATCTAGTTCGGATGGGTCTTCCCGAATTTTCAAATGCTCCATTGAAGAAACGCCACAGCTGGCGCTCTCGGAGCCTCGAGGAGGAAGATAGCGCAGAAGTCCGTCAATTGATGGGCAAGATAAGGACACTTGCCCAGTCCGGATTATCAATAATTGAGGTGATGGCGACTTCCATAGTGCGGGGGGTCCAGCCACTCCAATATAGAGGGCTCCCCATGTGGCACTATAATGGGGAAGATGACGCCTCACGCTGCGGTCGGAAGGTTCTAGACACCCCCGCTGCTTTAGCCAAAATATTGGCCGAACTGTACAAAGGGGAGAAAGAGGAGTTCACTCATCTTAAATGTCGAGATGGATTTTCCATGTACAATCCTCCGAGCTGGGTGAGCTCTAATGCCACGACTTTACTCAATCCTCTCCCTAAGTCACTTTTAATGGACATTAACCCATCTGTTTGTAACAGGAATGGCGGAAGGTTGCTGAGGGGATCCATAACCCCGCCCCACAGCCAGACGATCACAACCGGGACCTTGACCCCAGATTCGAAAAGGATCCAAATATATTTGTGGATCTTGAGGATTGAGTATTCTACCAGGCAAGCTATGACGGTATTGTAGTGCCAATTGTGGTCGATTATCCCGGCCTCCTTCCTTCTTCACATGTAAGTAATCAAGAAACACCTTCTTCGAAAGAGTTTCCTCATTAATTATGCCTCGCCCACCGCACTATCTGGTGCTCCAAAGGGGAGGCGCTCGACGCCTCAACGTGCACCAGAGGCATCTCCTAGGAGAGCGGCGCCCGTGCTGAGCAAGTCTCCGAAGAGGAAGGCGAACGAGAGTGCGACAGAAACTTCATCAAAGAGGTATGTCTTTCTTTTTAAATATGCCTTCTGGTTGTCACATCAAACTGTGACATTATCATCCGCTGCATTTTATCAGGAAGAGTGTCCGCTGGACTATGTCTCGGGAATCCTGCCGGTCGCGCCTCCACTAGTCAGCTTCCAAACCCAACCCTAAGGACAGGGGCTGACACGTGAGTGGCACCGGACTGTCCTTCTGCAGAGGATTCAGATGATATGTCAGTCACAAACTCTGAAGTGGAGAGCGCCATGAATCATCGGTGCCGGAGGGCCGCTCTCCATGACCCCGGCTTTTCAAAAGAGACATTCAATGCCTTCAGCTCGGCCGATGCGTACATCCGAGCTGCTCGGGATGGACTTGCCAGAGCCACGGACCAACATTTAAAAGATATGCGGGTAAGTTTAAATTTGATACTCATATACCAGTAGCCCCCGAGACTTGAATCAGTTGATACAACTGATTAAGGATCATTGTCTAATCAGGTACTTACAGAGAAGAATACCATGTTGTCTCAAGAGCTGGAAAAGTGTAAGACCCAGCTAGTTGCGGCTACCGCCGAATTGGAGGAATCCAAGGGGGCGCTGCCTGGTAATGTTTCCCTTTATCAGAAAAAGTATAATCATATACCAGCAATATTAATACTGTTGTGTTTTCCGCTGAGAGTATCAGTAGAGCAGCTGATTGAAAAACTGAAAATCGCCCAGGCTGGTGAACAGGAGGCCAAAAGGCAACATGCGGCAGGCGAACGTGTGCTGACACGGGTCAGGGATGAAAACAACAAGCTTCAGGATTCCAACACCCTGCTGGGTGAAGAACTAAAAGATGTGCGAGCCAGGCTTGTTGACGCCGTCAAGGAGAATAGGAGGCTACAAGGCGGCATATTCAGTATGTTTTTGACCTTACCTTTATGCACTTCAGCAAAGAAATGTTCTGACGGATTTATGTCTGCAAGTATGCTGACTGGCCGTCCCGAAGAGGAAATACCTGGCTCTCAAGGCGACCTTCTGCAAGAGCTGTCCCAATTGCATGAGCGAGCTTGGCAAGCAATGCAGAGCATTGCCAAAGCTTGGTGGTCGTCCGCCTCTCCTCCCGAAAATATGGAGGAGCTTGTGAAGCTATTCCAGGGAGCTCGGCGGCGCTTACGATTATGGAAGATATCGGCCTGCCGAGAAGGTGCGCGAGAGGCCTGGGCCATGGTGAAAACACAGTACACCAAGCTCGATCCGAATCATATGGCCCGGGTCAGACCTCGAGCGTCGAATGGAAAATAAATTCCAGTTAGCCTGGTGTATGACCAGGTAAAGATAGCCTCCAAGTATTCCCAACAGGATTGTAGGCTAGATAACCTATTGGATGGCATAGAGGAAGAAGTTTTTGAGTCCAAGTGACTATGTACTTCAATTGACAAATTTGTCCCTAGTCGGATTGTAAAACAATTGTCATGGCAAACCTTTTTTGCTTTGACCTCTGGACCCGAAGGCTCGGAGTGTTTTTGAATACCCGCTCAGAAAAATAAACTGGGGCATGCATGGAAAGCAAGCGTAGGGTTCATAGTTGCTTGAACAGACAAGTTGTATCTGGCTAGCTATGTTATATTACATGTTGATTGTAAGAAACATCTTCCAGGGAGAATAGTTCCATTAAGGGTTCATTTCCCTGGGCGGATATGCGTTAGTATGCATGTCCGAACTGTGATTGAAAAATCGCAGGGTACGTAACATCTGGGGGTTCATGGTGTGATGAAGGTAAAACGTCTTCAGTTCGCCGACCAAATATTCCCTTAAGAACGCTAGCTTTCGGCTTCACCCAGTCTGAGGTACATGTCCGGATGACCCGACAGTAACAATCACAGAGGTGCTCCCTTTATGCCCTAGCCAAACAAACTGGAACGTAGGGCATAAGCACAGGAGCCAGGCAACCCAGCTTGGCCAAAACTTAAGTCATAACGATGCATATAATGGCGAAGAAAAGGTACATATGCGGAAGGGACACATATGAGTTGAGCTTGATGCTCGGAAAATAATAATAAGCTTCTGTAAAAGAAGCCCCCAGGTATTATGAGTGTATACATTTAAGGATGTGCACATCATAGGTGTGCGGTTTAGCCGCACAAGAGCTAAAGAGCTAAACGAAAAGTTAAAGAGAGGAAAAGAAAATAATGGAAACAAAGGGAGAAGAAGACCAACAAATAGTCTGGCTCTAGGCGTAGAATCTACGGAGTCTGGCGGCATTCCACGGGTTCGGCTCTAAGCGGTTGTCCGATGCATCACACAGGCGGTATGCTCCTCCAGTGAGAACTTCATCTATGATGAAGGGACCCTCCCACTTGGGCTTGAGTTTGTCTTTTTTCTTCTCTGGTAAGCGTAGAATGAGTTCGCCAATGTTATAAGTCTTGGCCCGCACTTCTCTGCTTTGATATCTGCGAGCTTGTTGTTGATAAAATGCGGAACGGGCTTTTGCAATGTCGCGCTCCTCCTCCAAGGCATCTAAGGCATCTTGCTGATCAAGCTCGGCCTCTCTCTCTTCATACATGCGCACTCGAGGTGAGTCATAAATAATGTCGCAGGGCAACACAGCCTCTGCACCGTACACCATGAAGAAGGGTGTATATCCGGTAGTGCGATTGGGCATGGTCCACAGCCCCCAGAGTACGGAGTCGAGCTCCTCAACCCAGTGCTTGTCTGATTCTTTCAAAGACCGCACTAGTCTAGGCTTAATGCCGCTCATAATAAGACCATTAGCTCGTTCGACTTGACCGTTTCTTTATGGATGATAGATCGAGGCGTAATCAAGTTTAATGCCCAATTTAGCACACCAGGATTTCACTTCATCGGCTGTGAAATTGGAGCCGTTTCGGTGATGATGCTATGTGGGACAACATAACAGTGCACAACACCAGATATAAAGTCTATCACTAGTCTAGCTTCGGCCGTTTTCACTAGTTTGGCCTCTATCCACTTGGTGAATTTATCTACCATGACTAGCAGATGTTTTTTCTTATGGCTCCCTCCTTTAAGGGGTCCCACCCTATCAAGCCCCCAGACCGCAAAATGCCAAGTAATGGGGACTGTTTGTAGTGTAGTAGGCGGCATATGGCTTTGATTGGCGAAGAGCTGGCATCCGACACAACGTTGGACCAAGTCCTGTGCGTTTGCTCGGGCCATCGGCCAGAAGCAACTTGTATGGAAGGCCTTACTTACAAGGGCCCGAGCCGCGGCGTGGTGACTGCCGAGGCCAGCATGGATTTCAGCCAGGAGTTGCCATTCTTCTTCTTCGGAGATACATCTTTGAAGGACTCCGGTAGCACTTTTCTTATAGAGCTCTCCGTCGTGGACCTTGTAGGCTTTCAAGCACCGAACAATACAACGAGCCTCATTCTGGTCTGCAGGGAGCTCTCGCCTATTAAGGTAGGCCAAGAATGGTTCGGTCCATGGGGCAATTATTGCCATTATTAGATGGGCCGATGGTGTTATTTCAGTGGCCGAGCCCCCGATGATATCGGTATTGTGTTCGGAATCTAGGGGTATAGTCGGATCCGGACTAGTGTTGCCGCTCTCATCCTGCCATACCATGGATGGTTTGAAGAGCCTTTCCAAAAAGATGCTAGGCGGGATGGGGTTGCGCTTGGCGCCTATGCAAGCAAGGACGTCCATTGCTTGATTACTTTCTCGAGCCACATGATGGAACTCGAGTCCCTCGAACCGTGCTGATATTTTGTGTACGGCATTATGATAGGCCGCCATGTTCGGATCCTTGGCATCGAAGTCTCCATTTATTTGGGATATTGCGAGGTTTGAATCCCCGCGCATTTCCAGGCGTTGTATGCCCTGGCCATCCGAAGACCGTGCAATAAGGCCTCGTATTCAGCTACGTTGTTGGAGTCTGTGTATAATATTTGGAGTACATACTAGACTGTGTCTCTAGTGGGGGGCGTTAAAATGATGCCTGCTCCTAAACCAGCCAGCATTTTAGAGCCATCGAAGTACATGACCCAGTTGGAATATGTGCCATACTCTTTAGGGAGTTCGGCCTCTGTCCATTCGGCGATGAAGTCGGCAAATGCTTGGGATTTAATGGCCCGATGTGGTTTGTATGTTATGTCAAATGGTAGGAGCTCAATAGCCCACTTGGCAATCCGACCCATAGCGCCGCGGTTGTTTATTATGTCATTAAGTGGTACTTCGGAAGCCACTGTAATTGAGCACTCTTGGAAGTAGTGTCGTAGCTTCGGGATGCCATCAATACCGCATATGCTATCTTTTGGTAATGAAGGTACCGGGATTTTCATGGTGTAAGGACAGTGGATACGTAGTATACCAGTTTCTGGAGTGGGAACTTGTGTCCGTCCTCCTTTCGCTCAATGACGAGCACTGCGCTCACCACCTGATGTGTTGCAGAGATGTATAATAACATCGGTTTGCCGGCGTTTGGCGCGGCCAGGATTGGGTTGCTCGCTAAAAGAGCCTTTATTTCCTCCAGTCCTTCCTTGCCGCTTCCGTCCACTCGAAGTCGTCGATACGTCGGAGAAGGCGATAAAGTGGCAATGCTTTTTCTCCTAGTCTAGAGATAAAGCGGCTTAAAGCTGCCACGCATCCGGCTAGTTTTTGGACCTGTTTAGTGTCGGTTGGTGTAGCTAATTGTGACAAAGCTTGGATTTTGGCTAGATTTGCCTCAATTCCTCTATTCGAAATGATGAAGCCCAGCAGCTTTCCGGCGGGGATGCCGAAAACACACTTTTCTGGATTGAGCTTAATGTCATATGTCGGAAGGTTGTCGAATGTGAGATGCAAGTTGTCGATTAGCAACTCGACATGTTTAGTCTTGATGACGACGTCATCTACATATGCTTCCACTACCTTGCCGATTTGCTCCTCCAGGCATGTTTGAATCCTGCATTGGTAGGTGGCGCCGACGTTTTTAAGCCCAAAGGGCATAGTGTTGAAGCAAAAAGGCTCGTATGGGGTGATGAATGCCATTGTGGCTTGATTGGATTCCTTCATTTTAATTTGATGGTATCCGGAGTATTCTTCGAGGAAACATAGTGAGTCTTGTCCTGCAGTAGCATCAATAATCTGATCGATGCGGGGGAGGGGGAAGGGATCCTTAGGGCAAGCCTTATTGAGGTCTTTCAAGTCGACGCACAAGCACCAAGATTTGTCCTTCTTTGGTACCATCACCAGGTTTGCTAGCCAGTCCGGGTGTTTTATTTCTCTGATGAATCTGGCCTCGATTAACTTGGCTAGCTCCTCCCCCATGGCTTGTCGTTTAGGTTCAGAAAAGCACCGTAGTGTTTGCTTGACCGGCTTATATCCCTTCAATATATTGAGGCTGTGTTTGGCCAGCCTGCGTGGGATTCCTGGCATATCAGAAGGGTGCTAGGCGAAGATATCCCAGTTCTCGCGCAGGAATGTTCGTAGTGCGGCGTTGACCGTTGGGTCCAGCTGTGCCTCGATGGAAGCTGTCTTGTTGGGGTCGGTCGGGTGGACTTGAATTTGACTATTTCGTCTGCTGGTTTGAAGGAGGTGGATTTGGGATGTTTATCAAGGATTACATCGTCCCTATCCACCATCGAGCGTAGTGCGGTTAACTCTTCGGCCGCGAGGGCCTCAGACAGTGCCTCGAGGGCTAGGGATGATGTTTTGTTTTCAGTGCGGATGGCTATGTTCGGATCACTAGCAAGAGTGATAATACCATTGGGCCCGGGCATTTTGAGCTTCATATACCCATAATGAGGTATAGCTTGAAAGCGTGTGAATGCATCTCGCCCCAACAGGGCATGATATCCACTGTTGAAAGGGGCTACTTGGAAGGTTATCTCTTCGGACCGATAGTTCTCCGGCGTGCCGAATACCACATCAAGTGTAATTTTCGTCGCGCATCGTGCCTCCCAGCTGGGAATGATCCCTCAGAAGGTTGTATTACTATGCTCGATGCGGCTCCTGTCTATTTCCATTTTATTCAGTGTGTCCTCGTAGATGAGGTTTAGTCCGCTGCCACCGTCCATGAGCACTTTAGTGAGCCGAAAGCCATCCACAATTGGGTTGAGGACCAAGGCGGCTGGTGCCCGGACTAACCATATTTTTGGTTCGTCACTGGCGTTGAAAGTTATGGCCGTGTCGTTCCAAGGATTTATTGTTGCGAGTTGACAGACTTCGGCGAGGTCGCGGAGTGCCCTCTTGCCCCGATTGTTTGAAGAGAAAGTCTCGAAGACTGTCAATACTATATGGTCGTCGTGTTCCGGGGGGAGTTGCTCCATGGTGTTTTTGGTGAGGATATCGACGCCGCTCTTGGCCACTTGCCGGAGTATCCAACATGCTCTGAGGCGGTGGGTTTGTATGGTATCCAGTGTTGTGTGTATTTTGCATGGCCTATCGAGCCATCCCTCCAGAACGGTTCCGCGCCCCGTAATGGGCTTAGATTTCTTTACAATTGGGTTAGGCGCCCCGTGAGGGTGCATCCTTTTTGCTCGAATGAGGGGTTGAGTGGAAACCGGTGGTTCCTAGCGAGCTGCCTGAGCTTTCCAAGCGCTTTCCATTGCGTAGTACTTCTGTACTATGGTTGCCAAGTCCGCGAAGTGTAATACGTGACGGAGGTTGATGGCGTTGAGGATTCCCTCATCCGTGCAATTATTGCAGAATACTGAGATCACGTCTTCATCGCGGCAATCTTTAATCTTGTCTTGACAAGGAGGAATCTGGCCCAAAAGTGATGGATTGTTTCCTAAGATTGTTGTCGTATGCATGTGAGATCGCGCATATCTGGGTGGGTGGGTGGCTTTAGATCTGAACGCTGACCCAATTTGGGATCCGGAGTTTGAGGAACTTCTGAGCTTAATAGTTCGGGCTCCAGGATATCAAGCGATTTTTCAGGTCTGCCGTCTGATTCTAGGTTCGGAGACGGGGCGTTTGTTCCGCAGACGGGTATCCGGCTCTTTGAGCTCGGAAATCCGAACATAGTTCGTCCTCAATATAGAGGAAGAGTTGTTGATTTTCTCCTCTACTACCGCTATCTGATGGGTGATCAGCGGAGATTTGATTTCTCTTTGATCGGGTTTAAGCCCAATCCAATCGTAGTCTGTAGCGACCCCCAAGGCGGCGATGTGATCAAGGAGCTCGTTTAAAGACGACAGCTCTGTCGGATCCATCCGTTTGGAGTATTCGGAGTCAACACGGAGGCGATTTTCGATGACCCGAGAGGTCATTGCCGACTTAACGGCCGGACAGGCGGTCATGGTAAAGCCACCCAGCCAGTGGGTATGGCCTAAGGCCAGGGCTCCTCCGGAGGTGATACTGTCCTTGATAACAAGGCGAGCCATCAATCCTGTCTTCGACCTCACAGAGGAACTCTCAATGAAAGCACCAATGTCGGTGTCAGAACCGGCGGATCTCGGGTAGGGGGTCCCGAACTGTGCGTCTAAGGTTGATGGTAATAGGAGACAGGGGACACGAAGTTTTACCCAGGTTCGGGCCCTCTTGATGGAGGTAATACCCTACATCCTGCTTGATTGATATCGATGAATATGGGGTTACAAGAGTTGATCTACCACGAGATCGTAATGGCTAAAGCCCTAGAAGTCTAGCTTGTATGATTATAATTGCCTCTACGGACTAAACCTTCCGGTTTACATAGACACCGGAGGGGCCTAGGGTTGTACAAAGTCAGTTGCATAGAAAGGAAATAAAACATCCGGCCGCCTAGCTTGCCTTCCACGCAAAGGAGAGTCCCATACGGACATGGGAGGAAGTCTTCTATCTTGTATCTTTATGGCCCAGTAGTCCGGCCCACGTCACAGAGGCCGGACGCCCGAGGACCCCTTAATCCAGGACTCCCTCAGTCCCGCCATTTGCCCGCGCCTCCGCGCGCCTCTCCTTCGCTCCCTGCCCCGGCGCCACCCCGACGTGGCCTCGCCGCTGCCACCTTAGGCGACTGGCCTCGCCATGGCCGCGGCCCCCGCGCCCGCTGGCCGCGTCGAGCGCCGGCGCCCGCTCCGGCCTCGCCTCGTTACCGGGCAGGGTTGCGGCTTCGCCTGCACCCGCCTGCCCGTATGCCCGTTAAGGCCCGTGTGCCTATGGCAAATGGAGCCCACGCCTAGAACGAAAAAGAAAAAAAGGAATTTAAAATAAAAATAAATAATTAATATTAATTAATTAAATTAACTTAATTAATTGTGTTTAATAAATCTAGTTAATTAACTAACCTAACTAATCTATTAAATTAAACTAATTAACTTGGTTAGTTAGTTAACAGACAATGATGTGTGGGACCGACACGTCAGTTTAACCGGTCAACAGTCAGAGTTGACCGCTGACGTCATGCTGACATCATGCCGACATCATAATTGTATTTTCTAAATTAATTAAATCTGTTAATCCTAAAAATGATTTAAATCTTTAAAAAATTAATATAAAATAGTCCGTAGCTTAGATGAAAATACTTTGTACATGAAAGTTTCTCAGAACGACGAGACAAATCCGAATACGCAACCCGTTTGTCTGCCACATATCCCTAGCATAGTGAACACGCAACTTTACCCCTCCGGTTCACCTGTCCGAAAACGCCAAACACCGGGGATACTTTCCCGGATGTTTTCCCCCTTCACCCGTACCACCTTCTACTGCGTTAGGGCACACCTAGCACCGCTCATTGTCATGTCATGCATCGATATGCATCTGTTTTCCTTATATTCATTGTTTCTTCCCCCTCTTCTCTCCGGTAGACTACGAGACCGACGCCGCTGCTGGTACCCCGATCGACTATGTTGTTGACGACCCCTCCTTGCCAGAGGCAAGCCCCCCCCCCTTGATCACCAGACATCGCCTATTCTTCTCTCTACTGCTTGCATTAGAGTAGTGTAGCATGTTACTGCTTTCCGTTTATCCTATCCTCATGCATAGCATGTCCTTGCTACTATTGTTGTTACCTTGACCTGCAATCCTAAATGCTTAGTATATGATGCTAGTATTTCCATTAATGGCCCTACATTCTTGTCCGTCTACCATGCTATACTATCAGGCCGTGATCACTTGGGAGGTGATCATGGGTATATACTATACATATTACACATAATACATGTTGTGACTAAAGTCGGGTCGGCTCGTAGAGTACCCGCAAGTGATTCCGATGTGGGGGCTGAAGGGGCAGGTGGTTCCATCCAGGTAGTGGTGGGCCTGGGTTCCCGACCGCCCCCGACTGTTACTTTGTGGCAGAGCGACAGGGCAGGTTGAGACCACCTAGGTGAGAGGTGGGCCTGACCCTGGTTGGCGTCCGCACTTACATCAGTTAACATGCTCAACGAGATCTTGGTATTTGATCTGAGTCTGGCCACTGGCCTATACGCACTAACCAACTACGCGGGAACAATTATGGGCACTTGAAGTCGTGGTATCAGCCAAAGCCTTCTTGACGTCAGCGACTGAGCGGCGCGCGCTGGGTTGGACCGCGTAACACAACTTCCTTTGTAATGGAGGTTGCTAGGTCTGCTCACCAGCCGCCCTAGCAACGTGTAGGTGTGCAATGAGCGATGGGCCCAGACCCCTGCGCCATAGGATTTAGACCGGCATGCTGACCTCTCTATTGTGCTTAGGTGGGGCTGCGACATGTTGGTCTTTCGAGGCCGGGCATGACCCAGGAAAGTGTGTCCGGCCAAAGGGGATCGAGCGTGTTGGGAAATGTGGTGCACCCCTGCAGGGAAGTTTATCTATTCGAATAGCTGTGTCCCTCGGTAAAAGGACGACCCAGAGTTGTACCTTGACCTTATGACAACTAGAACCGGATACTTAATAAAACACACCGTTTCAAGTGCCGAATACAACCCGGTGATCGCTCTCTCACAGGGCGACGAGGGGAGCATCGCCGGGTAGGTTTATGCTATATGATGCTACTTGGTGAACTCACCATCTACTCTATCTCCTATATGCTTCAAGATGGAGGCTGCCACAAGCGTAGTCGTCGATAGGACTAGCTATCCCCCTCTTACTCAGGCATTCTGTAGTTCAGTCCACAGATACTACCCATTTCATTGATACCAATGCATATGTAGTGTAGATCCTTGCTTGCGAGTACTTTGGATGAGTACTCACGGTTTCTTTGCTACTTCTTTTCCCCTTTTCCCGGTTATTGCGATCATATGATGTAGTTCAGGAGCCAGAGGATCCCGAGGATGTTTCTACGTGGAGTTTGGCTTCGAGGAGTAGTTAGGAGGTCCCAGGCAGGAGGCCTCGCCTTTTCGACCGTTGCTACTTTTGTGCTAACCTTGTTAAGGCAAACTTATTTAACCTTATGTATGTACTCAGATATTATTGCTTCCACTGACTCTTGTGTATTCGAGCTTATGTATGAGCCCTCAAGGCCCCTGGCTTGTAATATAAAGCTTGTATTATATTAATTGGTGTCTAGAGTTATGTTGTGATATCTTCCCATGAGTCCCTGATCTTGGTCGTACACATTTGCATGCATGATTAGTGTACGATTGAATCGTGGGCGTCACAGTACACCACATAGCACTTCATAAATCATGTAGAAGAACAAAATGTCAACATGCAGGACAAGCAACACAAGTTGACAAGACCATATGCAACATAAGCAATATAATCATGCACGATTCATATAGCAAAACCATCACAAGTTTATCCTACCTACTATGAGAGGGTATCCATGGGTACACGACACACATGATGGCAATGGGTAATTACCCGACTGAGTAAAGCACCATTTCCCCCTTACCCGTGACATGCAGACTTGCCCATTACCTACAGTCATGCCATCACGAGGATGATTTTCGCCCATACCCGGTACCCACCAGGTAATCCTTCATGCAGAGTCGCCTGTGATGCCAACCAACAACACGAGTTTGCACTGATACGTCGCCATCATATCTATATTTTTTATTCATTCTTAGCTTTCAGCTCTCATTCTCAAAATCTTACCAGTGCATCGTTCAAGTATTCTCTTATCAGTTCGTGATCTATTTGTTCTCATGTATCTAAATTCCTTCAAGTATCTTCTTTCGTTTTCCAATTCTCCCCGGTGAATTTGTGCTTTTGCTATTTTCATGTTCAATTCTTACGGTGGTTCGTTCAAGAGTTCTCTTCCTTCGTTATCATAAAGATTCATTCGTTCTTTCCAATCCTACCGGTGGTTCCATCAAGACCTTATTCAAGTTTGATTTATATATCTCTTAATCCTTTCTACCGGAATAAGTGGTATGCTATCTGTTGCTTGTCATCAATTTAATTAATGAAGGATAAGAATAATGTAATTCTTATTCTTGTTTCATACAAGTGATTAATTCCTTATTCCAGAGTTTGTCAAAATTCTTCATTTCATTTGTTTATCTTTCTCTTCTGGAGTTCCAAGTTTTTTCAGCATTATCTCGTCGCGAAGCTCCATCTAAATCATCGCAAGGCTTCACCTTGTGTTTTCAACTTCTCTTTCCTTTTGTTACCGGAGTTGTTCATGGAGGCTACATGGTGGTTTGTCAAGGATCCTTTTCACTCTCCAATTGTTCTTCAAGATATCTCTCGAAGCTATGATCCGTCAAGCTATACTTCAAGTATTCCTCTTCTTGCAATCCGGAGTGCAATTGTTCTCCCTTATCTTTTGAGGTGGTAATATATCATTCTTCATTCACAAGAATGAGGTATTTAAACCCATCATTTTCTCCAATGGAGGTATCTTGGTAAAGATTTCACCTAAAGCCTTCCCTAAGGAACGTTGCTATTTTGGTGCTTATTAATGACCCAAGTTATCTCTTTTTCGTCTTGGTGGAACAAGCTTTCATCTCTTCGTTAATCTCAGGCAAGCAATTGTTTTCGTTAGTGGCAGAATTTCACCTCAAGTTTTGAGATGTCTCCATAAGCCCATGAGGATCATATCCTTCCGTTGTTAGTTTTCCAACAACTCCGCTTTAACCTTCGTGGAAGGGTGCTTTGCAAGATCATTTGTGGAAGAAGTTGACTTTTCCTTCTCCATTCTTTTATTCTAATGATCTATCTTCTATTTTTCTTCTGGAGGCAATGTGATGTTGCTCTTTTCAATATTCATCTCGAATGGTGAGGATCGTGTTCTTTTCGGGCTTATCCAATTAACCAGAGTGTTGTGCCCCTTTGCTCAAGTTCTTTTTGCCTTATCAAGTCTTGCATCGCTTTTCAACCGGAGTGCTGTCCGAATTTGTTCTTCCTTTTTTCTCTTTTCTAACGGAGTGTTTTCAACCTTGATCTTCTTCATTTTACTCTTTTCTGGAAGATGGCTTAACCTTTCAAGGTTATTTGGTTTCACTCATTTGTCAAAGAAGCAACTTAGTTTATCTCTTCTCTTTCTCTTCCGTTTTCCCCGGTGCCATCCTAGATCTCAGGACGAGATCCTCTCGTAGTGGTGGAGTGTTGTAACGCCCCGAGACCGTTGTGCCAGGTGTCTTCCAGTTATTCGCTGTTGTTGACTTGTCATTTTTTTGCGTGTCATGCATTTCATATCATGTCATCATGTGCATCGCATTTGCATACGTGTTCGTCTCAGGCATCCAAGCATTTTCCCCGTTGTCCGTTTTGCAATCCGACACTCCTATGTCCTCCGGCATCCCCTTTTGTCTCTTTTCGTGAGCGGGTGTTAAACATTCTCGGAATGGACCGAGGTTTGCCAAGCGGCCTTCTTATACCACCGGTAGACCGCCTGTCAAGTTTCGTGCCATTTGGAGTTCGTTTTATACTCCAATGGTTAACCGGGTAGCCGCAAAGGCCTCTTTTGTGTTGCAGCCCAACACCCCTCCAAAGTGGGCCAAAACCCATCCAAACCCCCTCCATCCTATCGGTCGTTTGATCACGATCGCGTGGCCCAAAACTGCACCTCATTTGGACTCTCCTAGCTCCCTCTACCTATATATATGTGTGCCTCCCTGAAAATTCGCGCAGTCTAACCCTAGATCCAACTCTCTCTCTCCGCGCCGGACATGTCCGTCCGTCGTCGGACGCGTCCACCGCCGCCGCCACGTGTTTCAGCCAATCAGGGCTCGCCACGTCATCGCCGCCGCTCCCTCGTCCAACCGGAGGCCGCCACCTGTCCCCGCCGCGCCCACTTCACCGCTGGGCCCGCGAAGCCCATCCGGGTCCCGCCCGGGCCCGAGTCCCCGTCGCCCGATCCGGAATGCGCCGCCCTCGCCGCTTCGTCTGCCTCGCCGCTCCGCCTGCCTCACCGTCCGCCGTCGTCCTTCGTTCGCCAGCCGCCGCCTCCCGCCCTTCGCCGGTCGCCGCCGGTGTCCCGTGCCTCCTCGTCGTTTGCTTAGCCGGCGCGCCACCGCCCCAAGCTCCTCCGGCGTCCCTATCAACGGATCCGACCGGGAAGGGGCCGGAGCGACCGGATCCGGCCACCTCTACGCCGATCCGCGCCCGCCGCCGTCGTTCGTCTCCGGCGCCGGCGACGAGCCGCCTCTGCCTCCCAGCGCCTTCTCGGCTTCGAGGAGAGGCCGGCGACCGCGCCTCAACCTCATGGGCCGCAAGGTCCAGCCAGGCCCGTAGCCGGCCCAGATCCTGCGCAAGGCCCGGCCTGCCTCGCCGCCTCTCCATTCTGGGCTAGGCCCATGATGAGCCATCCCTCTAAACCCCGCGCGTGCGCACTTTAGCTATCCTGCGCCCATGTTTTTTTCTCTAAGCCTCCAGATCCATATATTATATGCCCCTGTTCAACGCATCATAACTCCTCATCCGTAGCTTCGTTTCATGTGCATAATATATCGAAATATTCATCATGATGTTCTCTTCATTTTGTTCCATTGCACCATGCTTGTTTGAGTCCATCTTGATGCCTAAAATGCTGTTGCAAGAGTGCTATAAAATGTTAGTTCCTGATTCTTATCAGTTTAGGAGCATTTGTCATTTTTGCCATAATTATTGTGTGCCTCCTATGGACTTGAGCCCTACATGTGTTTTGGGCTATGCCATGCCATCTTTACAGGGGTGTGTGCCATGTATTTTTGTGATCAATGTGGTGACTAGCACAAGCATGCAAAATAGCTCTCATGATGTTGCTGATTTCAGGGACTTAAAATTCTTGTAAGTTATTTCCATGATGTTATTTTTATGCCATGTATACATGTTGCTACAGAGTGATCCATGCCCCTTTTGAGCATGTTTAGTAAGGATGATTTTGAGATATAGTACCCTAGCATGACTCAATCTTTCTCTATTTTTGTTATAAAATGTTCCTGGCAGATTGTTTACGTGTTAATCAATTTTGCCAAGGTTGTTGTAGTTGATCCATGCATGCTATGAGATTGTTCTTGCCATGCTAAGCTTCTTGAATGGGTCTTCTTGCTGGGTGTATGCTTAGTTTGTCATGCAATGCCTTGTGGTGAGTGCATCAAGCTCGCAAACATGCCTACGTAACTCTGTTTTTGCCATGTCCAGTTTTCTGCTAAGTCTGAATCCGTTAACAAAACTTGCTATGTTTACATGGGTGCCATCATATCTTATGATCCTTTTTGACTTATGGTCAGTAAGGAACTTTTGTTATATGCTTTGAGTAGATTCATGCCATACATTGTATTGCTATAATCTAATCATGTAGCATGTTGTTATCTTGCTCTAAACATTGCTTCCTGATGTTAATTCCTGGCATGCTGTTATTTTTCACTAAGTCTGTGATGCTGATATATTTTGCCCTTTTGCCATGCTTGTTTCAACCTGCTCTTGTGTGATTTAGCCGTAGCTCAGTGTTGATATTTTGTCAAGCATCTTGAGTAGATCACTGCCATGTGCTTTTTTGCTATGTTGGGGTGCTGTAGCTTAGTTTCGTGTTGCATTCTAGATGGCATCATGCTGTTAATCGCAGAATCGTGCCATTATTGTTTTGCTTGTCATTTGGAAACCGTGCATCCGATTCTGGTGTTCTTTATATCGATTTCGATTGAAATCAACTCATCTATCCAGCGGCATGCTTGGTTTGCCAAGTTGTGGCCTGATTCAATCTTTTCCTTCCGGAGCTCGCATATGCATTGCATATCACATCCCGCATATCATGCCATGTTTTGCATCATGTTGCTTGCGCATTGCACGTGGTTGATTGTCGTTTTCTTTGCTCGTGTTCTTGCTTTGGCTAGAGCCGGGAGACGAGTTCGTCATCGCGGTACCCGTTGAGTACGCTTACGAGGATCAAGCTTTCGTCAACTCGGAGAACTTTGCAGGCAAGATGACCATACCCTCGAAATCACTTCTATCTTTGCTTGCTAGTTGCTCGCTCTATTGCTATGCTGCGATACCTACCACTTGCTATATCATGCCTCCCATATTGCTAAGCCAAGCCTCTAACCCACCTTTCCTAGCAAACCGTTGTTTGGCTATGTTACCGCTTTGCTCAGCCCCTCTTATAGCGTTGCTAGTTGCAGGTGAAGATTGGAGTTTGTTCCATGTTGGAACATGATTATTGGTGGGATATCACAATATCTCTTATTTAATTAATGCATATATATACTTGGTAAAGGGTGGAAGACTCGGCCTTATGCCTGGTGTTTTGTTCCACTCTTGCCGCCCTAGTTTCCGTCATACCGGTGTTATGTTCCTTGATTTTGTGTTCCTTACGCGGTTGGGTTATAATGGGAACCCCCTGACAGTTCGCCTTGAATAAAACTCCTCCCCAACCTTGGTTTTACATTTGCCTAACAACCTATTACCCTTCCCTTGGGTCAGCCAACCCAAGGGTCATCTTTATTTTTAACCCCCCCGGGCCAGTGCTTGTCTAAGTGTTGGTCCGAACTAGAGCCCCTTGCAGCGCCACCTCGGGGAAATTTGAGGGCTGGGTTTAGTTGTACGGATTGCTCATCCGGTGTTGCCCTGAAAACGAGATATGTGTAGCTCCTATCAGGATGTCGGCGCATCGGGCGGCTTTGCTGGTCTTATTTTACCATTGTCGAAATGTCTTGTAACCGGGATTCCGAGCCTGATCAGGTCTTCCTAGGAGAAGGAATATCCTTCGTTGACCATGAGAGCTTGTGATGGGCTACGTTGGGACACCCCTGCAGGGTTTGAACTTTCGAAAGCCATGCCCGCGGTTATGGGCAGATGTGAATTTGTTAATGTCCGGTTGTAGAGAACTTGACACTTAAGTTAATTATAATGCATCAACCGCGTGTGTAGCCGTGATGGTCTCTTTCCAGCGGAGTCCGGGAAGTGAACACGGTCTCGTGTTATGCTTGAACGTAAGTAGTTTCAGGATCACTTCTTGATCACTTCTAGATCACGACCGTTGCTTTTCTTTCTCTTCTCGCTCTCATTTGTGTATGTTAGCCACCATATATGCTAGTGCTTGCTGCAGCTTCACCTCCCTACCTTTTCCTACCCATAAGCTTAAATAGTCTTGATCACGAGGGTGTGAGATTGCTGAGTTCCCGTGACTCATAGATACTTCCAAAAAACCAGCTTGCAGGTGCCGATGATATCGCGCAGGTGACGCAATCGAGCTCAAGGAGGAGCTCGATGAAGATCGTGTTCGTTGTGTTGTTTCGTTTCAAGTTGATCAGTAGTGGAGCCCAGTCGGGGCGATCGGGGATCTTTTGCATTAGGGGTAGTCTTCTTTTATTTTGGTTCCATAGTCGGACCTTATTGTATTCCGGTTGATGTAATGCTATATTCATGTATTGTGTGAAGTGGCGATTGTAAGCCAACTCTTTATCCCTTTCTTGTTCAGTACATGGGATGTGTAAAGATTACCCCTCTTGTGACACGCCTACAATGCGGTTATGCCTCTAAGTCGTGCTCCGACACGTGGGAGATATAGCCGCATCGTGGGTGTTACAAGTTGGTATCAAAGTCTTCCCCGACTTAGGAGCCCCCTGCATGATCGAATCGCTGGCATTGTTGAGTCTAGAAAAATGTTTTGAGTCTTATAGGATTATATATATATCGGAGAGTAGGATTCTTTTACTCCTCAGTCCCTTCGTCGCTCGGGTGAGGCCTCCTGACGTAGAGTTTTGACTCTTCTCTTCTCAAATTTAACTAAAAAAATTCTAGGATCACGTAGGTATCTTGGAATCGTTCCGATGGTTTTGTGGCGAGAACATTGTTTTGGTGCCTCCTGACATTTAGGGGTTGTGGCAGCGTCCCGGGGAGTTGAGCTCCGAGGTATTGTCATCACAATTTTATCGTTGCAGTTCTGGAATACCTGAGTTTCGCCGACATCGAAAATCTCTTTTATGCAGTTGTTGGTGAGATAACCTCGACGCCACCCAGTAGTGGGGCGGGAGTTCGGGGGTATTGCCATAACTCGTATAACTGATGCTTTTCAAAGGTTGAGGTAAATGATTTCCGGAGGTTTCTTGGTTATGTGTTGAAGGATGGATACAGCTGGATGTAGGATTTGCTAGTTTTGGGTGAGATATTATGCTTCCCATGTATCCCCAACACCTGATTGCATAACTAGAAAGTTTTGGGAGTTTATAAGTGGGAATTCGAGTAGCTCTTAGGATATCTTTCCGACAGATGCATGATATGAGATTGGGGTTCGACGTCTAGTGATCCGCCTATCCACGGTTGGTTTTACAGTGGTCTCGTTGTGTCTTAAAGAGTCCTTGGCTATGCTGACTCGGGGACGCTTCATATGTCATGTGCACTGCCTTGTACATGATGGTGCTGTATGATCGAGCCCGTGTGGGCCCCACCATGAAAACTTCGGACGAAATCTCTATCATATGTTTGTTCCGGCTTATTCTGCAAGCCAATCCTTTGTCTTGTTTTGAGTTGTGGTATTCGAGTTGCTTCAATGTCAAGTGTTGATTCCATACCTTTCCTAAGCGGTGTTCTCATACTTCTATTTGAATACCAATCCTTTATGATAATCGAGATTGTCATGTCAATCCTTTTCAACCGGTGTGCTTGTCTTCAAGTGGATCCGATCATTTCAACATCAGCAAGATCAATTATCAGTTCTTATCAACGGTGTTTGCTTCATCCGTCCCAAGTTGCCTTTGTTTTCCCACACTCCCACCCTTTTTCTTCAAGGACTCAGATTTCTTAATCAAGTATCCATCTTATTGATGTGAAGTCTCTCCATTCTTTTCTGTCAATATTCATATCCGGTGATTCTCAGGAAGATACTAATGGAGCTTCAAGTTCTACATTCTTCGTTTCTTTTATCTTCTCCGGTGGATTCAAATCAAGCTTTTGGTGTTGATCATATCCTTTTTTCCTCATTTCAAATGCTTTCTCATGCCGATGCACCTCTTATCATTCACCTCTCACTATTCTTTTGGTCCGGAGTGCTGAAGTTATCTCAAAGATTCGTGTTTCCACTCTGCTTTCATTCAAGCTCTTTCGAGGATGTTATCTCATTCAAGCCATTTAATTCAACCGGTGCAATCTCTCCTTCAAATCGTTCAATGGTGCTTTTCTTTTGAGTGGGCCCTAACCCACAGGTCTTTTCCCAGGATCTTACCTGACTCTTCTATTCTTTCCGGAGTTACTCTCAAATTATTTTCCAAGTTTGACGTAAGAATGAATTATCATCAGTCATATGTCTTCCTCCAAGGTCTTTCAAATTCTTTTCATCGTTGGTTCAACCTTTCTAATTTCCATCCTGGAGTAACTCAACAATTCATGGTGGTGTTTCTCATCATCATTCTCTGCATTTGAAGACCTAAGAAGAGTTTTCTCTTAAATCTTGTCCCATTCTCTTCAAAGATGTGTGGTTCTAGGTTTATGCCATCTTCTCATAATTGTTTTCGATTGTGAGAATTCTTTTCAACCATCCGGAGCAATTCATGAATCTTTCCAGTTTGATTCTCCGGAGCCCATCATTTCAGAAGAATTATTCATTCTTAGCTTTGAGCTCTCATTCTCAAAATCTTACCGGTGCATCGTTCAAGTATTCTCTTATCAGTTCGTGATCTATTTGTTCTCATGTATCTAAATTCCTTCAAGTATCTTCTTTCGTTTTCCAATTCTCCCCAGTGAATTTGTGCTTTTGCTATTTTCATGTTCAATTCTTACGGTGGTTCGTTCAAGAGTTCTCTTCCTTTGTTATCATACAGATTCATTCGTTCTTTCCAATCCTACCGGTGGTTCCATCAAGACCTTATTCAAGTTTGATTTATATATCTCTTAATCCTTTCTACCAGAATAAGTGGTATGCTATCTGTTGCTTGTCATCAATTTAATTGATGAAGGATAAGAATAATGTAATTCATATTCTTGTTTCATCCAAGTGATTAATTCCTTATTCCGGAGGTTCGTCAAAATTCTTCATTTCATTTGTTTATCTTTCTCTTCCGGAGTTCCATGTTTTTTCAGCATTATCTCGTCGCGAAGCTCCATCTAAATCATCGCAAGGCTTCACCTTGTGTTTTCAACTTCTCTTTCCTTTTGTTTGATCATCCTTTTGTTACCGGAGTTGTTCATGGAGGCTACATGGTGGTTTGTCAAGGATCCTTTTCACTCTCCAATTGTTCTTCAAGATATCTCTCGAAGCTATGATCCGTCAAGCTATACTTCAAGTATTCCTCTTCTTGCAATCCGGAGTGCAATTGTTCTCCCTTATCTTTTGAGGTGGTAATATATCATTCTTCATTCACAAGAATGAGGTATTTAAACCCATCATTTTCTCCAATGGAGGTATCTTGGTAAAGATTTCACCTAAAGCCTTCCCTAAGGAACGTTGCTATTTTGGTGCTTATTAATGACCCAAGTTATGTCTTTTTCGTCTTGGTGGAACAAGCTTTCATCTCTTCGTTAATCTCAGGCAAGCAATTGTTTTCGTTAGTGGCAGAATTTCACCTCAAGTTTTGAGATGTCTCCATAAGCCCATGAGGATCATATCCTTCCGTTGTTAGTTTTCCAACAACTCCGCTTTAACCTTCGTGGAAGGGTGCTTTGCAAGATCATTTGTGGTAGAAGTTGACTTTTCCATCTCCATTCTTTTATTCTAATGATCTATCTACTATTTTTCTTCCAGAGGCAATGTGATGTTGCTCTTTTCAATATTCATCTCGAATGGTGAGGATCGTGTTCTTTTCGGGCTTATCCAATTAACCAGAGTGTTGTGCCCCTTTGCTCAAGTTCTTTTCGCCTTATCAAGTCTTGCATCTCTTTTCAACCGGAGTGTTGTCCGAATTTGTTCTTCCTTGTTTCTCTTTTCTGACGGAGTGTTTTCAACCTTGATCTTCTTCATTTTACTCTTTTCTGGAAGATGGCTTAACCTTTCAAGGTTATTTGGTTTCACTCGTTTGTCAAAGAAGCAACTTAGTTTATCTCTTATCTTTCTCTTCCGTTTTCCCCGGTGCCATCCTAGATCTCAGGACGAGATCCTCTCGTAGTGGTGGAGTGTTGTAACGCCCCGAGACCGTTGTGCCAGGTGTCTTCCAGTTATTCGCTGTTGTTGCCTTGTCATTTGTTTGCGTGTCATGCATTTCATATCATGTCATCATGTGCATCGCATTTGCATACGTGTTCGTCTCAGGCATCCGAGCACTTTCCCCGTTGTCCATTTTGCAATCCGACACTCCTATGTCCTCCGGCATCCCCTTTTGTCTCTTTTCGTGAGCGGGTGTTAAACATTCTTGGAATGGACCGAGGTTTGCCAAGCGGCCTTTTTATACCACCGGTAGACCGCCTGTCAAGTTTCGTGCCATTTGGAGTTCGTTTTATACTCCAACGGTTAACCGGGTAGCCGCAAAGGCCTCTTTTGTGTTGTAGCCCAACACTCCTCCACAGTGGCCCAAAACCCATCCAAACCCCCTCCATCCTATCGGTCGTTCGATCACAATCGCGTGGCCGAAAACCGCACCTCATTTGGACTCTCCTAGCTCCCTCTACCTATATATATGTGTGCCTCCCCGAAAATTCGCGCAGTCTAACCCTAGATCCAACTCTCTGTCTCCGCGCCGGACATGTCCGTCCGCCGTCAGACGCATCCACCGCCGCCGCCACGTGTTTCAGCCAATCAGGGCTCGCCACGTCATCGCTGCCGCTCCCTCGTCCAACCGGAGGCCGCCACCTGTCCCCGCCGTGCCCACTTCACCGCCGGGCCCGCGAAGCCCATCCGGGGCCCGCCCGGGCCCGAGTCCCCGTCGCCCGATCCGGAATGCGCCGCCCTCGCCGCTTCGTATACCTCACCGCTCCGCCTGCCTCACCTTCCACCGTCATCCTTCGTTCGCCAGCCGCTGCCTCCCGCCCTTCGCCGGTCGCTGCCGGTGTCCCGTGCCTCCTCGTCGTCTGCTTAGCCGGCGCGCCACCGCCCCAAGCTCCTCCGGCGTCCCTATCAACGGATCCGACCGGGAAGGGGCCGGAGCGACCGGATCCGGCCACCTCTACCCCGATCCGCGCCCGCCGCCGTCGTTCGTCTCTGGCGCCGGCGACGAGCCGCCTCTGCCTCCCAGCGCCTTCTCGGCTTTGAGGAGAGGCCGGCGACCGCGCCTCAACCTCATGGGCCGCAAGGTCCAGCCAGGCCCGCAGCCGGCCCAGTTCCTGCGCAAGGCCCGGCCTGCCTCGCCTCCTCTCCATTCTGGGCTACGCCCATGGTGAGCCATCCCTCTAAACCCCGCGTGTGCGCACTTTAGCTATCCTGCGCCCATGTTTTTTTCTCTAAGTCCCCAGATCCATATATTATATGCCCCTGTTCAACGCATCATAACTCCTCATCCGTAGCTTCGTTTCATGTGCATAATATATCGAAATGTTCATCATGATGTTCTCTTCATTTTGTTCCATTGCACCATGCTTGTTTGAGTCCATCTTGATGCCTAAAATGCTGTTGCAAGAGTGCTATAAAATGTTAGTTCCTGATTCTTATCAGTTTAGGAGCATTTGTCATTTTTGCCATAATTATTGTGTGCCTCCTATGGACTTGAGCCCTACATGTGTTTTGGGCTATGCCATGCCATCTTTACAGGGGTGTGTGCCATGTATTTTTGTGATCAATGTGGTGACTAGCACAAGCATGCAAAATAGCTCTCATGATGTTGCTGATTTCAGGGACTTAAAATTCTTGTAAGTTATTTCCATGATATTATTTTTATGCCATGTATTCATGTTGCTATAGAGTGATCCATGCCCCTTTTGAGCATGTTTAGTAAGGATTATTTTGAGATATAGTACCATAGCATGACTCAATCTTTCTCTATTTTTGTTATAAAATGTTCCTGGCAGATTGTTTACGTGTTAATCAATTTTGCCAAGGTTGTTGTAGTTGATCCATGCACGCTATGAGATTGTTCTTGCCATGCTTAGCTTCTTGAATGGGTCTTCTTGCTGGGTGTATGCTTAGTTTGTCATGCAATGCCTTGTGGTGAGTGCATCGAGCTCGCAAACATGCCTACGTAACTCTGTTTTTGCCATGTCCAGTTTTCTGCTAAGTCTGAATCTGTTAACAAAACTTGCTATGTTTACATGGGTGCCATCATATCTTATGATCCTTTTTGGCTTATGGTCAGTAAGGGACTTTTGTTATATGCTTTGAGTAGATTCATGCCATGCCTTGTATTGCTATGATCTGATCCTGTAGCATGTTGTTATCTTGCTCTAAACATTGCTTCCTGATGTTAATTCCTGGCATGCTGTTATTTTTCACTAAGTCTGTGATGCTGATATATTTTACCCTTTTGCCATGCTTGTTTGAACCTGCTCTTGTGTGATTTAGCCGTAGCTCAGTGTTCATCTTTTGTCAAGCATCTTGAGTAGATCACTGCCATGTGCTTTGTTGCTATGTTGGAGTGCAGTAGCTTAGTTTCTTGTTGCATTCTAGATGGCATCATGCTGTTAATCGCAGAATTGTGCCATTATTGTTTTGCTTGCCATTTGCAAACCGTGCATCCGATTCCGGTGATCTTTATATCGATTTCGACTGAAATCAACTCATCTTTCCAGCGGCATGCTTGGTTTGCCAAGTTGAGGCCTGGTTCAATCTTTTCCTTCCGGAGCTCGCATATGCATTGCATATCACATCCCGCATATCATGCCATGTTTTGCATCATGTTGCTTGCGCATTGCACCGTGGTTGATTGTCGTTCCCTTTGCTTGTGTTCTTGCTTTGGCTAGAGCCGGGAGACGAGTTCGTGATCGAGGAACCCATTGAGTACGCTTACGAGGATCAAGCTTCGTCAACTCGGAGAACTTTGCAGGCAAGATGACCATACCCTCGAAATCACTTCTATCTTTGCTTGCTAGTTGCTCGCTCTATTGCTATGCTGCGATACCTACCACTTGCTATATCATGCCTCCCATATTGCTAAGCCAAGCCTCTAACCCACCTTTCCTAGCAAACCATTGTTTGGCTATGTTACCGCTTTGCTCAGCCCCTCTTATAGTGTTGCTAGTTGCAGGTGAAGATTGGAGTTTGTTCCATGTTGGAACATGATTATTGTTGGGATATCACAATATCTCTTATTTAATTAATGCATATATATACTTGGTAAAGGGTGGAAGACTCGGCCTTATTCCTGGTGTTTTGTTCCACTCTTGCCGCCCTAGTTTCCGTCATACCGGTGTTATGTTCCTTGATTTTGTGTTCCTTACGCGGTTGGGTTATAATGGGAACCCCCTGACAGTTCGCCTTGAATAAAACTCCTCCCCAACCTTGGTTTTACATTTGCCTAACAACCTATTACCCTTCCCTTGGGTCGGCCAACCCAAGGGTCATCTTTATTTTTTAACCCCCCCAGGCCAGTGCTTGTCTAAGTGTTGGTCCGAACTAGAGCCCCTTGCAGCGCCACCTCGGGGAAATTTGAGGGCTGGGTTTAGTTGTACGGATTGCTCATCCGGTGTTGCCTTGAAAACGAGATATGTGCAGCTCCTATCAGGATGTCGGCGCATCGGGCGGCTTTGCTGGTCTTATTTTACCATTGTCGAAATGTCTTGTAACCGGGATTCCGAGCCTGATCAGGTCTTCCTGGGAGAAGGAATATCCTTCGTTGACCATGAGAGCTTGTGATGGGCTAAGTTGGGACACCCCTGCAGGGTTTTGAACTTTCGAAAGCCATGCCCGCGGTTATGGGCAGATGGGAATTTGTTAATGTCCGGTTGTAGAGAACTTGACACTTAACTTAATTTAAAATGCATCAACCGCGTGTGTAGCCGTGATGGTCTCTTTCCAGCGGAGTCCGGGAAGTGAACACGGTTCTTGTGTTATGCTTGAACGTAAGTAGTTTCAGGATCACTTCTTGATCACTTCTAGTTCACGACCGTTGCTTTGCTTCTCTTCTCGCTCTCATTTGCGTATGTTAGCCACCATATATGCTAGTGCTTGATGCAGCTCCACCTCACTACCTTTTCCTACCCATAAGCTTAAATAGTCTTGATCGCGAGGGTGTGAGATTGCTGAGTCCCCGTGACTCACAGATACTTCCAAAAACCAGCTTGCAGGTGCCGATGATATCGCGCAGGTGACGCAATCGAGCTCAAGGAGGAGCTCAATGAAGATCGTGTTCGTTGTGTTGTTTCGTTTCAAGTTGATCAGTAGTGGATCCCAGTCGGGGCGATCGGGGATCTTTTGCATTAGGGGTAGTCTTCTTTTATTTTGGTTCCGTAGTCGGACCTTATTGTATTCCGGTTGATGTAATGCTATATTCATGTATTGTGTGAAGTGGCGATTGTAAGCCAACTCTTTATCCCTTTCTTGTTCAGTACATGGGATCTGTAAAGATTACCCCTCTTGCGACACGCCTAGAATGCGGTTATGCCTCTAAGTCGTGCTCCGACACGTGGGAGATATAGCCACATCGTGGGTGTTACAAGTTGGTATCAAAGCCTTCCCTGACTTAGGAGCCCCCTGCTTGATCGAATCGCTGGCGTTGTTGAGTCTAGAAAAATGTTTTGAGTCTTATAGGACTATATATATCGGAGAGTAGGATTCTTTTACTCCTCAGTCCCTTCGTCGCTCGGGTGAGGCCTCCTGACGTAGAGTTTTGACTCTTCTCTTCTCAAATTTCACTAAAAAATTCTAGGATCACGCAGGTATCTTGGAATCATTCCGATGCTTTTGTGGCGAGAACATTGTTCTTGGCGCCTCCTAACATTTAGGGGTTGTGGCAGCGTCCTGGGGAGTTGAGCTCCGAGGTGTTGTCATCACAATTTTATCGTTGCAGTTCTGGAATACCTGAGTTTCGCCGACATTGAAAATCTCTTTTATGCAGTTGTTGGTGAGATAACCTCGACGCCACCCAGTAGTGGCGCGGGAGTTCGGGGGTATTGCCATAACTCGTATAACTGATGCTTTTCAAAGGTTGAGGTAAATGATTTCCGGAGGTTTCTTGGTTATGTGTTGAAGGATGGATACAGCTGGATGTAGGATTTGCTAGTTTTGGGTGAGATATTATGCTTCCCATGTATCCCCAACACCTGATTGCATAACTAGAAAGTTTCGGGAGTTTATAAGTGGGAATTCAAGTAGCTCTTAGGATATCTTTCCGACAGATGCATGATATGAGATTGGGGTTCGACGTCTAGTGATCCGCCTATCCACGGTTGGTTTTACAGTGGTCTCGTTGTGTCTTAAAGAGTCCTTGGCTATGCTGACGCGGGGACGCTTCATGTGTCATGTGCACTGCCTTGTACATGATGGTGTTATACGATCGAGCCCATGTGGGCCCCACCATGAAAACTTCGGACGAAATCTCTATCATATGTTTGTTCCGGCTTATTCTGCAAGCCAATCCTTTGTCTTGTTTTGAGTTGTGGTATTCGAGTTGCTTCAATGTCAAGTGTTGATTCCATACCTTTCCTAAGCGGTGTTCTCATACTTCTATTTGAATACCAATCCTTTATGATAATCGAGATTGTCATGTCAATCCTTTTCAACCGGTGTGCTTGTCTTCAAGTGGATCCGATCATTTCAACATCAGCAAGATCAATTATCAGTTCTTATCAACGGTGTTTGCTTCATCCGTCCCAAGTTGCCTTTGTTTTCCCACCCTCCCACCCTTTTTCTTCAAGGACTCAGATTTCTTAATCAAGTATCCATCTTATTGATGTGAAGTCTCTCCATTCTTTTCTGTCAATATTCTTATCCGGTGATTCTCAGGAAGATACTAATGGAGCTTCAAGTTCATCATTCTTTGTTTCTTTTATCTTCTCCGGTGGATTCAAATCAAGCTTTTGGTGTTGATCATATCCTTTTTTCCTCGTTTCAAATGCTTTCTCATGCCGGTGCACCTCTTATCATTCACCTCTCACTATTCTTTTGGTCCGGAGTGCTGAAGTTATCTCGAAGATTCGTGTTTCCACTCTGCTTTCATTCAAGCTCTTTCGAGGATGTTATCTCATTCAAGCCATTTAATTCAACCAGTGCAATCTCTCCTTCAAATCGTTCAATGGTGCTTTTCTTTTGAGTGGGCCCTAACCCACAGGTCTTTTCCCAGGATCTTACCTGACTCTTCTATTCTTTCCGGAGTTACTCTCAAATTATTTTCCAAGTTTGACGTAAGAATGAATTATCATCAGTCATATGTCTTCTTCCAAGGTCTTTCAAATTCTTTTCATCGTTGGTTCAACCTTTCTAATTTCCATCCCGGAGTAACTCAACAATTCATGGTGGTGTTTCTCATCATCATTCTCTGCATTTGAAGACCTAAGAAGAGTTTTCTCTTAAATCTTGTCCCATTCTCTTCAAAGATGTGTGGTTCTAGGTTTATGCCATCTTCTCATAATTGTTTTCGATTGTGAGAATTCTTTTCAACCATCCGGAGCAATTCAGGAATCTTTCCAGTTTGATTCTCCGGAGCCCATCATTTCAGAAGAATTATTCATTCTTAGCTTTCAGCTCTCATTCTCAAAATCTTACCGGTGCATCGTTCAAGTATTCTCTTATCAGTTCGTGATCTATTTGTTCTCATGTATCTAAATTCCTTCAAGTATCTTCTTTCGTTTTCCAATTCTCCTCGGTGAATTTGTGCTTTTGCTATTTTCATGTTCAATTCTTACGGTGGTTCGTTCAAGAGTTCTCTTCCTTCGTTATCATACAGGTTCATTCGTTCTTTCCAATCCTACCGGTGGTTCCATCAAGACCTTATTCAAGTTTGATTTATATATCTCTTAATCCTTTCTACCGGAATAAGTGGTATGCTATCTGTTGCTTGTCATCAATTTAATTGATGAAGGATAAGAATAATGTAATTCTTATTCTTGTTTCATCCAAGTGATTAATTCCTTATTCCGGAGGTTCATCAAAATTCTTCATTTCATTTGTTTATCTTTCTCTTCCGGAGTTCCAAGTTTTTTCAACATTATCTCGTCGCGAAGCTCCATCTAAATCATCGCAAGGCTTCACCTTGTGTTTTCAACTTCTCTTTCCTTTTGTTTGATCATACTTTTGTTACCGGAGTTGTTCATGGAGGCTACATGGTGGTTTGTCAAGGATCCTTTTCACTCTCCAATTGTTCTTCAAGATATCTCTCGAAGCTATGATCCGTCAAGCTATACTTCAAGTGTTCCTCTTCTTGCAATCCGGAGTGCAATTGTTCTCCCTTATCTTTTGAGGTGGTAATATATCATTCTTCATTCACAAGAATGAGGTATTTAAACCCATCATTTTCTCCAATGGAGGTATCTTGGTAAAGATTTCACCTAAAGCCTTCCCTAAGGAACGTTGCTATTTTGGTGCTTATTAATGACCCAAGTTATCTCTTTTTCATCTTGGTGGAACAAGCTTTCATCTCTTCGTTAATATCAGGCAAGCAATTGTTTTCGTTAGTGGCAGAATTTCACCTCAAGTTTTGAGATGTCTCCATAAGCCCATGAGGATCATATCCTTCCGTTGTTAGTTTTCCAACAACTCCGCTTTAACCTTCATGGAAGGGTGCTTTGCAAGATCATTTGTGGCAGAAGTTGGCTTTTCCTTCTCCATTCTTTTATTCTAATGATCTATCTTCTATTTTTCTTCCGGAGGCAATGTGATGTTGCTCTTTTCAATATTCATCTCGAATGGTGAGGATCGTGTTCTTTTCGGGCTTATCCAATTAACCAGAGTGTTGTGCCCCTTTGCTCAAGTTCTTTTCGCCTTATCAAGTCTTACATCTCTTTTCAATCGGAGTGCTGTCCGAATTTGTTCTTCCTTGTTTCTCTTTTCTGACGGAGTGTTTTCAACCTTGATCTTCTTCATTGTACTCTTTTCTCGAAGATGGCTTAACCTTTCAAGGTTATTTGGTTTCACTCGTTTGTCAAAGAAGCAACTTAGTTTATCTCTTCTCTTTCTCTTCCGTTTTCCCCGGTGCCATCCTAGATCTCAGGACGAGATCCTCTCGTAGTGGTGGAGTGTTGTAACGCCCCGAGACCGTTGTGCCAGGTGTCTTCCAGTTATACGCTGTTGTTGCCTTGTCATTTGTTTGCGTGTCATGCATTTCATATCATGTCATCATGTGCATCGCATTTGCATACGTGTTCGTCTCAGGCATCCGAGCATTTTCCCCGTTGTCCGTTTTACAATCCGACACTCCTATGTCCTGCGGCATCCCCTTTTGTCTCTTTTCGTGAGCGGGTGTTAAACATTCTCGGAATGGACCGAGGTTTGCCAAGCGGCCTTTTTATACCACCGGTAGACCGCCTGTCAAGTTTCGTGCCATTTGGAGTTCGTTTTATACTCCAACGGTTAACCGGGTAGCCGCAAAGGCCTCTTTTGTGTTGCAGCCCAACACCCTCCAAAGTGGCCCAAAACCCATCCAAACCCCCTCCATCCTATCGGTCGTTCGATCACGATCGCGTGGCCGAAAACCGCACCTCATTTGGACTCTCCTAGCTCCCTCTACCTATATATATGTGTGCCTCCCCGAAAATTCGCGCAGTCTAACCCTAGATTCAACTCTCTCTCTCCGCGCCGGACATGTCCGTCCACCGTCGGACGCGCCCACCGCCGCCGCCACGTGTTTCAGCCAATCAGGGCTCGCCACGTCATCACCACCGATCCCTCGTCCAACCGGAGGCCGCCACCTGTCCCCGCCGCGCCCACTTCCCCGCCGGGCCCGCGAAGCCCATCCGGGGCCCGCCCGGGCCCGAGTCCCCGTCGCACGATCCGGAATGCGCCGCCCTCGCCGCTTCGTCTGCCTCGCCGCTCCGCCTGCCTCACCGTCCGCCGTCGTCCTTCGTTCGCCAACCGCCGCCTCCCGCCCTTCGCCGGTCGCCGCCGGTGTCCCGTGCCTCCTCCTCGTCTGCTTAGCCGGCGCGCCACTGCCCCAAGCTCCTCCGGCGTCCCTATCAACGGATCCGGCCGGGAAGGGGCCGGAGCAACCGGATCCGGCCACCTCTATGCCGATCCGTGCCCGCCGCCGTCGTTCGTCTCCGGCGCCGGCGACGAGCCGCCTCTGCCTCCCAACGCCTTCTCGGCTTTGAGGAGAGGCCGGCGACCGCGCCTCAACCTCATGGGCCGCAAGGTCCAGCCAGGCCCGCAGCCGGCCCAGATCCTGCGCAAGGCCCGGCCTACCTTGCCTCCTCTCCATTCTGGGCTAGGCCCATGGTGAGCCATCCCTCTAAACCCCGCGCGTGCGCACTTTAGCTATCCTGCGCCCATGTTTTTTTCTCTAAGTCCCGAGATCCATATATTATATGCCCCTGTTCAGCGCATCATAACTCCTCATCCGTAGCTTCGTTTCATGTGCATAATATATCGAAATGTTCATCATGATGTTCTCTTCATTTTGTTCCATTGCACTATGCTTGTTTGAGTCCATCTTGGTGCCTAAAATGCTGTTGCAAGAGTGCTATAAAATGTTAGTTCCTGATTCTTATCAGTTTAGGAGCATTTGTCATTTTTGCCATAATTATTGTGTGCCTCCTATGGACTTGAGCCCTACATGTGTTTTGGGCTATGCCATGCCATCTTTACAGGGGTGTGTGCCATGTATTTTTGTGATCAATGTGGTGACTAGCACAAGCATGCAAAATAGCTCTCATGATGTTGCTGATTTCAGGGACTTAAAATTCTTGTAAGTTATTCCATGATATTATTTTTATTGATGTTGCTATAAGTGATCCATGCCCCTTCTTGAGCATGTTTAGTAAGGATTATTTTGAGATATAGTACCATAGCATGACTCAATCTTTCTCTATTTTTTGTTATAAAATGTTCCTGCAGATGTTTACGTGTTAATCAATTTTGCCAAGGTTGTTGTAGTTGATCCATGCACGCTATGAGATTGTTCTTGCCATGCTTAGCTTCTTGAATGGGTCTTCTTGCTGGGTGTATGCTTAGTTTGTCATGCAATGCCTTGTGGTGAGTGCATCGAGCTCGCAAACATGCCTACGTAACTCTGTTTTTGCCATGTCCAGTTTTCTGCTAAGTCTGAATCTGTTAACAAAACTTGCTATGTTTACATGGGTGCCATCATATCTTATGATCCTTTTTGACTTATGGTCAGTAAGGGACTTTTGTTATATGCTTTGAGTAGATTCATGCCATACCTTGTATTGCTATAATCTAATCATGTAGCATGTTGTTATCTTGCTCTAAACATTGCTTCCTGATGTTAATTCCTGGCATGCTGTTATTTTTCACTAAGTCTGTGATGCTGATATATTTTGCCCTTTTGCCATGCTTGTTTCAACCTGCTCTTGTGTGATTTAGCCGTAGCTCAGTGTTCATCTTTTGTCAAGCATCTTGAGTAGATCACTGCCATGTGCTTATTTGCTATGTTGGGGTGCTGTAGCTTAGTTTCGTGTTGCATTCTAGATGGCATCGTGCTGTTAATCGCAGAATTGTGACATTATTGTTTTGCTTGTCATTTGGAAACCGTGCATCCGATTCCGGTGATCTTTATATCGATTTCGATTGAAATCAACTCATCTATCCAGCGGCATGCTTGGTTTGCCAAGTTGAGGCCTGATTCAATCTTTTCCTTCTGGAGCTCGCATATGCATTGCATATCACATCCCGCATATCATGCCATGTTTTGCATCATGTTGCTTGCGCATTGCACGTGGTTGATTGTCGTTTCCTTTGCTCGTGTTCTTGCTTTGGCTAGAGCCAGGAGACGAGTTCGTCATCGAGGTACCCATTGAGTACGCTTACGAGGATCAAGCTTTCGTCAACTCGGAGAACTTTGCAGGCAAGATGACCATACCCTCGAAATCACTTCTATCTTTGCTTGCTAGTTGCTCGCTCTATTGCTATGCTGCGATACCTACCACTTGCTATATCATGCCTCCCATATTTCTAAGCCAAGCCTCTAACCCACCTCTCCTAGCAAACCGTTGTTTGGCTATGTTACCGCTTTGCTCAGCCCCTCTTATAGCGTTGCTAGTTGCAGGTGAAGATTGGAGTTTGTTCCATGTTGGAACATGATTATTGTTGGGATATCACAATATCTCTTATTTAATTAATGCATATATATACTTGGTAAAGGGTGAAAGACTCGGCCTTATGCCTGGTGTTTTGTTCCACTCTTGCCGCCCTAGTTTCCGTCATACCGGTGTTATGTTCCTTGATTTTGTGTTCCTTACGCGGTTGGGTTATAATGGGAACCCCCTGACAGTTCGCCTTGAATAAAACTCCTCCAAGCCCAACCTTGGTTTTACATTTGCCTAACAACCTATTACCCTTCCCTTGGGTCGGCCAACCCAAGGGTCATCTTTATTTTTAACCCCCCGGGCCAGTGCTTGTCTAAGTGTTGGTCCGAACTAGAGCCCCTTGCAGCGCCACCTCGGGGAAATTTGAGGGTTGGGTTTAGTTGTATGGATTGCTCATCCGGTATTGCCCTGAAAACGAGATATGTGCAGCTCCTATCAGGATGTCGGTGCATCGGGCGGCTTTGCTGGTCTTGTTTTACCATTGTCGAAATGTCTTGTAACCGGGATTCCGAGCCTGATCGGGTCTTCCTAGGAGAAGGAATATCCTTCGTTGACCATGAGAGCTTGTGATGGGCTAAGTTGGGACACCCCTGCAGGGTTTGAACTTTCGAAAGCCATGCCCGCGGTTATGGGCAGATGTGAATTTGTTAATGTCCGGTTGTAGAGAACTTGACACTTAACTTAATTATAATGCATCAACCGCGTGTGTAGCCGTGATGGTCTCTTTCCAGCGGAGTCCGGGAAGTGAACACGGTCTCGTGTTATGCTTGAACGTAAGTAGTTTCAGGATCACTTCTTGATCACTTCTAGATCACGACCGTTGCTTTTCTTTCTCTTCTCGCTCTCATTTGCGTATGTTAGCCACCATATATGCTAGTGCTTGCTGCAGCTCCACCTCACTACCTTTTCCTACCCATAAGCTTAAATAGTCTTGATCACGAGGGTGTGAGATTGCTGAGTCCCCGTGACTCATAGATACTTCCAAAAAACCAGCTTGCAGGTGCCGATGATATCGCGCAGGTGACGCAATCGAGCTCAAGGAGGAGCTCGATGAAGATCGTGTTCGTTGTGTTGTTTCGTTTCAAGTTGATCAGTAGTGGAGCCCAGTCGGGGCGATCGGGGATCTTTTGCATTAGGGGTAGTCTTCTTTTATTTTGGTTCCGTAGTCGGACCTTATTGTATTCCGGTTGATGTAATGCTATATTCATGTATTGTGTGAAGTGGCGATTGTAAGCCAACTCTTTATCCCTTTCTTGTTCAGTACATGGGATGTGTAAAGATTACCTCTCTTGCGACACGCCTACAATGCGGTTATGCCTCTAAATCGTGCTCCGACACATGGGAGATATAGCCGCATCGTGGGTGTTACAAGTTGGTATCAAAGCCTTCCCCGACTTAGGAGCCCCCTGCTTGATCGAATCGCTGACGTTGTTGAGTCTAGAAAAATGTTTTGAGTCTTATAGGATTATATATATCAGAGAGTAGGATTCTTTTACTCCTCAGTCCCTTCGTCGCTCGGGTGAGGCCTCCTGACGTAGAGTTTTTACTCTTCTCTTCTCAAATTTCACGAAAAACATTCTAGGATCACGCAGGTATCTTGGAATCGTTCCGATGGTTTTGTGGCGAGAACATTGTTCTTGGCGCCTCCTGACATTTAGGGGTTGTGGCAGCGTCCCGGGGAGTTGATCTCCGAGGTGTTATCATCACAATTTTATCGTTGCAGTTCTGGAATATCTGAGTTTCGCCGACATTGAAAATCTCTTTTATGCAGTTGTTGGTGAGATAACCTCGACGCCACCCAGTAGTGGGGCGGGAGTTCGGGGGTATTGCCATAACTCGTATAACTGATGCTTTTCAAAGGTTGAGGTAAATGATTTCCGGAGGTTTCTTGGTTATGTGTTGAAGGATGGATACAGCTGGATGTAGGATTTGCTAGTTTTGGGTGAGATATTATGCTTCCCATGTATCCCCAACACCTGATTGCATAACTAGAAAGTTTCGGGAGTTTATAAGTGGGAATTCAAGTAGCTCTTAGGATATCTTTCCGACAGATGCATGATATGAGATTGGGGTTCGACGTCTAGTGATCCGCCTATCCACGGTTGGTTTTACAGTGGTCTCGTTGTGTCTTAAAGAGTCCTTGGCTATGCTGACTCAGGGACGCTTCATATGTCATGTGCACTGCCTTGTACATGATGGTGTTATACGATCGAGCCCGTGTGGGCCCCACCATGAAAACTTTGGACGAAATCTCTATCATATGTTTGTTCCGGCTTATTCTGCAAGCCAATCCTTTGTCTTGTTTTGAGTTGTGGTATTCGAGTTGCTTCAATGTCAAGTGTTGATTCCATACCTTTCCTAAGCGGTGTTCTCATACTTCTATTTGAATACCAATCCTTTATGATAATCGAGATTGTCATGTCAATCCTTTTCAACCGGTGTGCTAGTCTTCAAGTGGATCCGATCATTTCAACATCAGCAAGATCAATTATCAGTTCTTATCAATGGTGTTTGCTTCATCCGTCCCAAGTTACCTTTGTTTTCCCACCCTCCCACCCTTTTTCTTCAAGGACTCAGATTTCTTAATCAAGTATCCATCTTATTGATGTGAAGTCTCTCCATTCTTTTCTGTCAATATTCTTATCCGGTGATTCTCAGGAAGATACTAATGGAGCTTCAAGTTCATCATTCTTCGTTTCTTTTATATTCTCCGGTGGATTCAAATCAAGCTTTTGGTGTTGATCATATCCTTTTTTCCTCGTTTCAAATGCTTTCTCATGCCAGTGCACCTCTTATCATTCACCTCTCACTATTCTTTTGGTCCGGAGTGCTGAAGTTATCTCGAAGATTCGTGTTTCCACTCTGCTTTCATTCAAGCTCTTTCGAGGATGTTATCTCATTCAAGCCATTTAATTCAACCAGTGCAATCTCTCCTTCAAATCGTTCAATGGTGCTTTTCTTTTGAGTGGGCCCTAACCCACAGGTCTTTTCCCAGGATCTTACCTGACTCTTCTATTCTTTCCGGAGTTACTCTCAAATTATTTTCCAAGTTTGACGTAAGAATGAATTATCATCAGTCATATGTCTTCCTCCAAGGTCTTTCAAATTCTTTTCATCGTTGGTTCAACCTTTCTAATTTCCATCCCGGAGTAACTCAACAATTCATGGTGGTGTTTCTCATCATCATTCTCTGCATTTGAAGACCTAAGAAGAGTTTTCTCTTAAATCTTGTCCCATTCTCTTCAAAGATGTGTGGTTCTAGGTTTATGCCATCTTCTCATAATTGTTTTCGATTGTGAGAATTCTTTTCAACCATCCGGAGCAATTCAGGAATCTTTCCAGTTTGATTCTCCGGAGCCCATCATTTCAGAAGAATTATTCATTCTTAGCTTTCAGCTCTCATTCTCAAAATCTTACCGGTGCATCGTTCAAGTATTCTCTTATCAGTTCGTGATCTATTTGTTCTCATGTATCTAAATTCCTTCAAGTATCTTCTTTCGTTTTCCAATTCTCCCCGGTGAATTTGTGCTTCTGCTATTTTCATGTTCAATTCTTACGGTGGTTCGTTCAAGAGTTCTCTTCCTTCTTTATCATATAGATTCATTCGTTCTTTCCAATCCTACCGGTGGTTCCATCAAGACCTTATTCAAGTTTGATTTATATATCTCTTAATCCTTTCTACCGGAATAAGTGGTATGCTATCTGTTGCTTGTCATCAATTTAATTGATGAAGGATAAGAATAATGTAATTCTTATTCTTGTTTCATCCAAGTGATTAATTCCTTATTCCGGAGGTTCGTCAAAATTCTTCATTTCATTTGTTTATCTTTCTCTTCCGTAGTTCCAAGTTTTTTCAGCATTATCTCGTCGCGAAGCTCCATCTAAATCATCGCAAGGCTTCACCTTGTGTTTTCAACTTCTCTTTCCTTTTGTTTGATCATCCTTTTGTTACCGGAGTTGTTCATGGAGGCTACATGGTGGTTTGTCAAGGATCCTTTTCACTCTCCAATTGTTCTTCAAGATATCTCTCGAAGCTATGATCCGTCAAGCTATACTTCTAGTATTCCTCTTCTTGCAATCCGGAGTGCAATTGTTCTCCCTTATCTTTTGAGGTGGTAATATATCATTCTTCATTCACAAGAATGAGGTATTTAAACCCATCATTTTCTCCAATGGAGGTATCTTGGTAAAGATTTCACCTAAAGCCTTCCCTAAGGAACATTGCTATTTTGGTGCTTATTAATGACCCAAGTTATCTCTTTTTCATCTTGATGGAACAAGCTTTCATCTCTTCGTTAATCTCAGGCAAGCAATTGTTTTTGTTAGTGGCAGAATTTCACCTCAAGTTTTGAGATGTCTCCATAAGCCCATGAGGATCATATCCTTCCGTTGTTAGTTTTCCAACAACTCCGCTTTAACCTTCGTGGAAGGGTGCTTTGCAAGATCATTTGTGGCAGAACTTGACTTTTCCTTCTCCATTCTTTTATTCTAATGATCTATCTTCTATTGTTCTTCCGGAGGCAATGTGATGTTGCTCTTTTCAATATTCATCTCGAATGGTGAGGATCATGTTCTTTTCGTGCTTATCCAATTAACTAGAGTGTTGTGCCCCTTTGGTCAAGTTCTTTTCGCCTTATCAAGTCTTGCATCTCTTTTCAACCGGAGTGCTGTCCGAATTTGTTCTTCCTTGTTTCTCTTTTCTGACGGAGTGTTTTCAACCTTGATCTTCTTCATTGTACTCTTTTCTCGAAGATGGCTTAACCTTTCAAGGTTATTTGGTTTCACTCGTTTGTCAAAGAAGCAACTTAGTTTATCTCTTCTCTTTCTCTTCCGTTTTCCCCGGTGCCATCCTAGATCTCAGGACGAGATCCTCTCGTAGTGGTGGAGTGTTGTAACGCCCCGAGACCGTTGTGCCAGGTGTCTTCCAGTTATTCGCTGTTGTTGCCTTGTCATTTGTTTGCGTGTCATGCATTTCATATCATGTCATCATGTGCATCGCATTTGCACATGTGTTCGTCTCAGGCATCCAAGCATTTTCCCCGTTGTCCGTTTTGCAATCCGACACTCCTATGTCCTCCGGCATCCCCTTTTGTCTATTTTCGTGAGCGGGTGTTAAACATTCTCGGAATGGATCGAGGTTTGCCAAGCGGCCTTTTTATACCACCGGTAGACCGCCTGTCATGTTTCGTGCCATTTGGAGTTCGTTTTATACTCCAACGGTTAACCGGGTAGCCGCAAAGGCCTCTTTTGTGTTGCAGCCCAACACCCCTCCAAAGTGGCCCAAAACCCCTCCAAACCCCCACCATACTATCGGTCGTTCGATCATGATCGCGTGGCCGAAAACCGCACCTCATTTGGACTCTCCTAGCTCCCTCTACCTATATATATGTGTGCCTCCCCGAAAATTCGCGCAGTCTAACCCTAGATCCAACTCTCTCTCCGTGCCGGACATGTTCGTCCGCCGTCGGACGCGTACACCGCCGCCGCCACGTGTTTCAGCCAATTAGGGCTCGCCACGTCATCGCCGCCGCTCCCTCATCCAACCAGAGGCCGCCACCTGTCCCCGCCGCGCCCACTTCACTGCCGGGCCCGCGAAGCCCATCCGGGGTCCGCCCGGGCCCGAGTCCCCATCGCCCGATCTAGAACGCGCCGCCCTCGCCGCTCCGTCAGCCTCGCCGCTCCGCTTGCCTCGCTGTCTGCCGCCGTCCTTCGTTCGCTGGCCGCCGCCTCTCGCCCTCCGCCGATCGCCGTCGGTGTCCCGTGCCTCCTCATCGTCTGCTTCGCCGGCGCGCCACCGCCCCAAGCTCCGTCGGCGTCCCTTTCAACGGATCCGGGCGGGAAGGGGCTGGAGCGACCGGATCCGGTCACCTCTGCGCCGATCTGCGCCCGCCATCGTCGTTCGTCTCCGGCGTTGGCGACGAGCCGCCTCTGCCTCCCAGCGCCTTCTCGGCTTCGAGAAGAGGCCGACGACCGCACCTCGACCTCGTGGGCCGCAAGGTCCAGCCAGGCCCGCAGCCGGCCCAGATCCTGCGCAAGGCCCGGCCTGCCTCGCCTCCTCTCCATTCTGGGCCAGGCCCATGGTGAGCCATCCCTCTAAACCCCGCGCGTGCGCACTTTAGCTATCCTGCGCCCATGTTTTTTTTCTCTAAGTCCCCAGATCCATATATTATATGCCCCTATTCAACGCATCATAACTCCTCATCCGTAGCTCCGTTTCATGCGCATAATATATCGAAATGTTCATCATGATGTCCTCTTCATTTTGTTCCATTGCACCATGCTTGTTTGAGTCCATCTTGATGCCTAAAATGATATTGCAAGAGTGCTATAAAATGTTAGTTCCTGATTCTTATCCATTTAGGAGCATTTGTCATTTTTGCCATGATTATTGTGTGCCTCCTATGGACTTGGGCCGTACATGTGTTTTGGGCTATGTCATGCCATCTTTACAGGGGTGTATGCCATGAATTTTTATGATCAATGTGGTGACTAGCACAAGCATGCAAAATAGCTCTCGTGATGTTGCTGATTTCTGGGACTTAAATTCTTCTAAGTCATTTCCCTGATGTTATTTTTATGCCATGTATTAATGTTGCTACAGAGTAATCTATGCCTCTTTTGAGCATGTTCAGTAAGGATGATTTTGAGATATTGTTATGTTCTATCCATCCATGTCTTTGTTTGCAATTATGGAGTAACCTAGCAGGACTCAATGTTGCTCTAGTTTTTCCATAAAATGTTCCTGGCATATTGTTTACGTGTTAATCAATTTTGCCAAGGTTATTGTAGTCGATCCATGCATGCTATGAGATTGTTCTTGCCATGTTTAGCATCTTGAACATGTCTTCTTGCTGGGTGTATGCTTAGTTTGTCATGCAATGCCTTGTGGTGAGTGCACCGAGCTCGTAAACATGCCTACGTAACTCTATTTTTGCCATGTCCAGTTTTCTGCTAAATCTGAATCTGTTAACGAAACTTGCTATGTTTACATGGGTGCCATCATATCTTCTGATCCTTTTTAACTTATGGTCAGTAATGGACTTTTGTTATATGCTTTGAGTAGATTCATGCCATACCTTGTATTGTTATAATCTGATCTTGTAGCATGTTGTTATCTTGCTCTAAACATTGCTTCTTGATGTTAGTTCCTGGCATGTTGTTATTTTTCACTACGTTTGTGATGCTGATATATTTTGCCCTTTTGCCATGCTTGTTTGAACCTGCTTGTAACGCCCCGAGACCGATGTGCCAGGTGTCTACTAGTTATTCGCTATTGTTGCCTTGTTATTTGCTTGTGTGTCATGCATCTCATATCATGTCATCATGTGCATCGCGTTTGCATACATGCTCGTCTCATGCATCCAAGCATTTTCCCCGTTGTCCGTTTTGCTATCCGGCGCTCCTATGTCCTTCGGTGTCCCTTTCTACCTCTTTTCGTGTGTGGGTGTTAAACGTTCTCGGATTGGACCGAGACTTGTCAAGCGGCCTTGGTTTACTACCAGTAGACCGCCTGTCAAGTTTCGTACCAATTGGACTTCGTTTGATACTCCAACGGTTAACCAAGGGACCGAAAAGGCCTCGTGTGTGTTGCAGCCCAACACCCCTCCAAAGTGGCCCAAAACCCCCTCTATCATCTCGGTCGTTCGATCACGATCACGTGGCTGAAAACCGCACCTCATTTGGACTCTCCTAGCTCCCTCTACCTATAAATATGTGATCGCCTCCGAAATTCGCGCAGATGAAACCCTAAAAACTCCTCCACACACCGCAGGACACTTCCTCCCGCGCTGGCCGGACATGTCCACCCCGCCGCCACATCACTCCGGCCAATCGAGAGCCGCCACCTCAGCTCTGCCGCCTCTCCCCTCCAATCCAACCTCGCCACGCGGCGCCGCCGCGCTCGTCCCCACCGCCGGCCCACGAGCCCGCGTCGGGCCCGCGGGGCCCGAACCGCCGTCTCTGTCGCCTGCGCGCCCGTGCGCCACCCGAGGCGCTTGCCGCCACCAACCCTCATCGTCGGCGCCGCCCTTCGCCGCCATGCGCCTCCTCGCGCCCCGTCGGAAGCCGCGCTCCGCAGCCCCGCCACCATGCCTGCACGCCGCCGCCCGCCGCATCACATCGCCAGCCGCCGCGCCGCCTCTGCCACTGCCTCGCTCGCCGGAGCCCGCGCCGACACCGCCGGAGAGCTCGCCGGAGCGCGCCACCGCCCGGATCTGGTTAGGTGGACTAGATCCACCCATTCCGTCAACCAAATACCTCCCTTCGTCCCGGATCGCGTCGTCCCGCACCGTTCCGTCCCGGGCTGACTTTTCACGAGGGTATATTTTTGTCTAAGTCCCCAGTTTTGCATATTTTCATGCCATATTCATCGCATCATAACTTTGCATCCGTAGCTCCGTTTCGTGCGTGTAGGATATCAAAATGTTCGTCTCGACGAGTACATCATTTCATCTCATTGCATCATTTTCATTTGAGCTCATCTTGATGCCCGAAATGCTGTTGGAAGAGGGCTATGTGAGGATTGTTTTATATCTCTTTCAGCAAATGCCCTTTTGTCATTTTTGCCATGTTTAATATGTGCATGCTATGATCCTGAGCTCTACATGTGTTTTGTAGAATGTCATGCCATCTTTACAGGGGTGTACGCTATGTATTTTTGTGATCTTTGTGGTGACTAGCACAAGCATGCAAAGTAGCCTACTCAATGATGCTGATTTCAGGGACTTAGAATTTCACTAAGTCCTTGCCCTGTCATTATTTTTATGCCATATGTTAATGTTGTTTCCTAGTGATCAGTGCATCTTTTGAGCATGATTAGTGAGGATGTTTTGTAGATATTGTGGTGCTCTATCCATCCATGTCTTTGTTTGCAATTATGGAGCACCCTAGCTTGAGTCAATCGAGCTCTAATTTTGCTATAAAATGTTCCTGGCAGATTGTTAACATGGTTAGCAATTTTGCCGAGCTTGTTGTAGTTGATCCGTGCATGCTATGATGTTGTTCTTGCCATGTCTAGATTCCATGTCATGTCTATTTGCTGGGTGTATGCTTAGTTTATCATGAAATTCCTTGTGAGTGCATCGAGCTCGTAACCATGCCTACTCGTTATCTGTTTTGCCATGTTCCAGTTTTTTACTAAGTCTGAACCTGTTTATGTTTTTGCTATGTTCACATGCTTGCAATTGTATTTTCTGATCCCTTTTGTCTCATGGTCACTAAGGACTTTTGTTATGTGCTTTGAGTAGCTTCATGCCATGCCTTGATTTGCCATGATATGTTCCTGTAGCATGTAGTTATCGTGCTCTAAACATTGCTTGCTGATGATAAATTCCCGACTTGCTGTTAATTTCACTAAGTCTGTAACCTGTTATCTTTTGCACTTTTGCCATGCTTGTTTGAACCTGTTATTGAGTGAATTAGCCATAGCTAAGTGTTCATCTTTTGTCAAGCATCATGAGTGGATCCCTGCCATGTATTTTGTTGTCATGTTGGAGTGCTGTAGCATGTTGTTCTTAATGCATTTAGATGGTCTCGTGCTGCTTATTGCAGACCGGTGCCATATTTGTTTTGCTTGCCATTTCCAAACCGTGCATCCGATTCCGGTGATCTTTATATCGATTTCGACCGAAATCAACTCACCTTTCCAATGGCACTCTTGGATTTCCATGTTGAGGCCAGGTTCAATCATTCCTTTTCAAATCATGCATATGCATCACATACCGCATCCCGCATATCATGCCATGTTCATGTGTTGGTTGTTTACTATGTTGTGTGCTTCTTTCCGGTGTTGCTTCTTCGGGCTGGTTCCGATAACTTCGCGTTTGTGAGGACCCGTTCGACTACGTCCGTTTGTCTTCTTCTTGGACTCGTTCTTCTTCCTTGCGGGATTTCAGGCAAGATGACCATACCCTCGAAATCACTTCTATCTTTGCTTGCTAGTTGCTCGCTCTTTTGCTATGCCTATGCTGCGATACCTACCTCTTGCTTATCATGCCTCCCATATTGTTGAGCCAAGCCTCTAACCCACCTTGTCCTAGCAAACCGTTGTTTGGCTATGTTACCGCTTTGCTCAGCCCCTCTTATAGCGTTGCTAGTTGCAGGTGAAGATTGGAGTTTGTTCCTTGTTGGAACATGGATATTTTGTTGGGATATCACAATATCTCTTATTTAATTAATGCATCTATATACTTGGTAAAGGGTGGAAGGCTCGGCCTTATGCCTAGTGTTTTGTTCCACTCTTGCCGCCCTAGTTTCCGTCATATCGGTGTTATGTTCCCGGATTTTGCGTTCCTTACACGGTTGGGTTATAATGGGAACCCCTTGACAGTTCGCCTTGAATAAAACTCCTCCAGCAAGGCCCAACCTTGGTTTTACCATTTGCACTAACAACCTACCACCTTCCCTTGGGTTCTGCAGACTCAAGGGTCATCTTTATTTTAACCCCCCGGGCCAGTGCTTCTCTAATTGTTGGTCCGAACTGAGCTGCCTGCGGGGCCACCTCGGGGAAACTGGAGGGTTGGTTTTACTCATAGCTAGTCTCATATGAGTGTGCCCTGAGAACGAGATATGTGCAGCTCCTATCGAGATTTGTCGGCACATTTGGGCGGCTTTGTTGGACTTGTTTTACCATTGTCGAGGATGTCTTGTAACCGGGATGCTGAGTCTGATCGGATTGTCTTGGGAGAAGGAATATGCTTCATTGACCGTGAGAGCTTGTGATGGGCTAAGTTGGGACTTCCCTGCAGGGATTGAACTTTTGAAAGCCATGCCCGCGGTTATGGGCAGATGGGAATTTGTTAATGTCCGATTGTAGAAAACCTGAAGTTGAACTTAATTAAAATGCACCAACCGCGTGTGTTACCGTGATGGTCTCTTCTCGGCGGAGTCCGGGAAGTGAACACGGTGTTGGAGTTATGTTTGACGTAGGTTGTTCTAGGATCACTTCTTGATCATAGTTGTTCGACCATGCTTTTGCCTTCTCTTCTCGCTCTTATTTGCGTATGTTAGCCACCAAATATGCTAGTCGCTTGCTGCAGCTCCACATCATACCTTTACCCTTCCTATAAGCTTGAATAGTCTTGATCGCGAGGGCGTGAGATTGCTGAGTCCCCGTGACTCATAGATACTTCCAAAACCAGCTTGGAGGTGCCGATGAGAACGTGCAAGTGACGCAACCGAGCTCAAAGAGGAGCTTGATGAAGACTTTGTTCGTAGTGTTGTTTCGTTTCGGTTGATCAGTAGTGGAGCCCAGTTGGGACGATCGGGGATCTGTGTAGCGTTTGGGGTAGTCTTCTTTTATTTTGGTTCTGTAGTCGGGCCTTGAGTGTATCTTGATGATGTAATGTTATATTCATGTATTTGTGTGAAGTGGCGATTGTAAGCCAACTATGTATCTTTTCCCTTATGTATTACATGGGTTGTGTGAAGATTACCTCACTTGCGACATTGCTTTCAATGCGGTTATGCCTCTAAGTCGTGCTTCGACACGTAGGAGATATAGCCACATCGAGGGCGTTAAAAGTTGGTAATCAGAGCCTTCCCCGACTTTAGGACCCCCCTGCTTGATCGAATCGCTGGTGTTGTTGAGTTTAGAAAAAATGTTTTGAGTCATTTAGGATTTATATATATATATATATATATATATATATCGGAGAGTTAGGAATTCTTTTTACTCCTCAGTCCCTTCATCGCTTTGGTGAGGCATCCTGACGTAGAGTTTTGACTCTTCTCTTCTCAAATTTCACTAAAAAAAATTTAGGATCACGAGGGTATCTTGGAATCGTACCGATGGTTTTGTGACGAGAACATTGTTCTTTGTGCCTCCTGACATTTAGGGGTTTTGGCAGTGTCTCGAGGAGTTGACCTCCGAGGTGTTGTTGTCACAATTTTATCGTTGAGATTCTGGAATACCTGAGTTTAGCCAACATCGAAAATCTCTTTTATGCAGTTGTTGGTGAGATAACCTCGACGCCACCCAGTATTGGGGCGGGAGTTCGGGAGTATTGCCATAACTCGTATAACGGATGTTTTTCGAAGGTTGAGGTAAACGATTTACGAAGGTTTCTTGGTTATGTGTTGAAGGATGGATACAACTGGATGTAGGATTTGCTAGTTTGGGGTGAGATATTATGCTTCCCCTGTATCTCCAACACCTGATTGCATAACCGGAGAATTTCAGGAGCTTATAAGTGGGAATTCAAGTAGCTCTTAGGATATCTTTCCTACAGACGCATGATATGAGATTGGGGTTCGATGTCTAGTGGTCCGCCTATCCATGGTGGGTTTTACAGTGGTCTCGTTGTGTCTTAAAGAGTCCTTGGCTATGCTGAGTCGGGGACGCTTCATATGTCATGTGCACTGCCTTGTACATGATGGTGTTGTACGATCAAGCCCGTGTAGGCCCCACCACGAAAACTTCGGACGAAATCTCTATCATATGTTTGTTCCGGCTTATTCTGCAAGCCAATCCTTTGTTTTGTTTTGATTGTGGTATTCGAGTTGCTTCAATGTCAAGTATTGATTCCATACCTTTCCTAAGTGGTGTTCTCATATTCCTATGTGAATACTAATCCTTCTTGATCATCGAGTTTGTCATACCAATTCTATTTACAACCGGCGTGCTTCTCTTTGAGATGATCCCACCTTTCTCCCCATCCGTAAGATCAATTATCAGTTCTTCTCAACGGTGTTTGTTGTATCCGTCCCAACTTGCCTTTGTTTTCCCCTCCCTCCCACCCTTTTTCTTCGAGGACTCGGATTTCTTAATCAAGTATCATCTTATTGATGAGAAGTCCCTCCATTCTTTTCCGTCCATGTTCTTATCCGGTGATTCTCAGGAAGATTCTAAGGAAGCCTCAAGTTCGTCATTCTTCATTCTTTTCTTCTCCGGTGGATTTCAATTCAAGCTTTGTTGATCATACCCTTTTTTCCTCATTTCAAATACCTTCTCATGCCGGTGCACCTCATAATCATCCACTTCTTGCTATTCAATTGTTCCAGAGTGCTCAAGATATCTCGAAGATTCGTGTTTCCACTCTGCTTTCGTTCCAGCTTTTGCGAGGATGTTACCTCATTCAAGCCATTTATTTCAACCGGCGCAATCTCTCTTTTAAATTGTTCAACAGTGTCTCTTTTGAGTGGCCCCTAACCCACAGGTCTTTTTCCCAGGATCTTACCTAACTCTTCTAATTTTCCCGGAGTTATTCTCAAATTCTTTTCCAAGTTTGACGTAAGTATGATTTATCATTAGTCAAATGTGTTTTCCTCCAAGATCTCTCAAATTCTTTTCATCGTTGGTTCAACATTTCTAATTTTTCATCCCGGAGTGTCTCAATGATTCATGGTGGTGTTTCTCATCGTCATTCTCGACTTTTGAAGACCGAAGAAGTTTTTTCTATCAATATTGCTCCATTCTCTTCAAGAGTCGTGATGCTAGCTTGATGCCATCCTCTCATAATTGTTTTTGATTGTGAGAATTCTTTGCTCTCATCCGGAGCTATTCAGGAGTCTTTTTAGTTTGATTCTCCGGAGCCCATCATCTAAGATTTATTCATTCTCAGCTTTCAGCTATGGTTCTCCAAATCTTACCGGGGCTTCGTTCAAATATCCTCTAATCAGTTCGTGATCTCTTCGCTCTCTTGTATATAAATTTTCCTCAAGTATCTTTGTTCGTTTTCAAATTCTTCCCAGTGATTCTTTATCTTTTCTTTGTTCATTTTTAATTCTTACGGTGTTTCTTTCAAGATTCTTCTTCCTTGATTTATCATATCAATGCATTCGTGCTTTTCAAATCCTACCGGTGGTCCATTGAGTTTGCGCTATATCTATATTTAATCCTTTCTACGAGAATAAGTAGTATGTCAAATCCGCTACTTGTCATCAATTTAAATTGGTTAAGGATACGCATAACATAGTTCTTATTTTTGTTTCATCCAAGTGATTAATTCCCTATTCCGGAGGTTCATCGAAATTCTTGATTTCCCTTGTTTCATCTTTTCTTTTCCGGAGTTCCAAGTTTCCACTTTATCTCGTTGCAAAGCTTCATTTAATCTTTTCAAGGTTTCACTTTGTGTTTTCAACTTCTCTCTCTTCACGTTATCCTTTTGTTACCGGAGTTCTTCATGGAGACTCTACATGATGGTTCTTAAAGGATTTAATTCCTTCTCGAAGTTTCCATCGAGATTCTTTTCTAGGGAGCTCAAGTATTCTTCATCTTGCTATCCGGAGTGCAATTCTTTCTTCCGTATCATTGGAGGTGGTATTATGTCATTCTTGATAATTTGAGCTCATGTTTCATGATCCACATGTTGTTAAGAATGAGGTATTTTTAATCCATCAATCTCTTCTTTGGAGTTATCTTGGGTTATATTTCACCTAAAGCCTTCCCTAAGGATTGCTGCTATCTATGGTGCTTATAAAGGACCCAAGTTCTTCTTTATCCTCCCGGTGAAATACTTTCTCATCTCCTTGTTCATACCAATCCAATTCTTTTTCCCGTGAGTGGCAGGTTGTCACCTCATAATTGGAGATGTATTCCATAAGACCATATCAAGCTTATTATTTTTGTTGTTGGTTTTCCAACAACTCCTTTATAGCATTTGTGGTAAGCGTGCTCCCTCAAGATCTTGTTTCCCTTCGTTCATTCCATTCCATTCTTACTTTTTTTCCGGAGGCATTGTGATGTTGCTCTCTTCAACCCATCTTTTCGTTTCGTTAGGATCGTGTTATTTTCTTGGTTTATCCATTTAACCAGAGTGTTGTGTCCTTTTGCTCAAGCTCTTTCATTTTATCAAGTCTTTCATCTCTTTTCAACCGAAGTGCTACCCGAATCGGTTCTTTCTTTTCCTCTTTCTTAACAGAGTGCTTTCAACTTCGTTCATCTCTGTTGTATTTTTTTTCTCAAAATGGCTTAACCTTTTCAAGGTTCTTTGGTTTCACTCGTTTGTCAAAGAAGCAACTTAGTTTTACCTCTTCTATTTCTCTTCCGCTTTCCCTCCGGTGCCATTCTAGATCTCGGGACGAGATCCTCTCGTAGTGGTGGAGTGTTGTAACGCCCCGAGACCGATGTGTCAGGTGTCTTCCAGTTATTCGCTATTGTTGCCTTGTCATTTGCTTGCGTGTCATGCATCTCATATCATGTCATCATGTGCATCGCATTTGCATACATGGTCGTCTCATGCATCCGAGCATTTTCCCCGTTGTCCGTTTTGCAATCCGGCGCTCCTATGTCCTCCAGTGTCCCTTTCTACCTCTTTTCGTGTGCGGGTGTTAAACATTCTCAGATTGGACCGAGGCTTGTCAAGCGGCCTTGGTTTACTACCGGTAGACCGACTGCCAAGTTTCGTACCAATTGGACTTCGTTTGATACTCCAACGGTTAACCGAGGGACCGAAAAGGCCTTGTGTGTGTTGCAGCCCAACACCCCTCCAAAGTGGCCCAAAACCCACTCTATCATCTCGGTCGTTCGATAACGATCGTGTGGCCGAAAACCGCACCTCATTTGGACTCTCCTAGCTCCCTCTACTTATAAATATGTGATCCCCTCCGAAATTCGCGCAGATGAAACCCTAAAAACTCCTCCCCGCGCCGCCAGACACTTCCTCTCGTGCTGGCCAGACATGTCCACCCCACCGCCACATCACTCCGGCCAATCAGGAGCCGCCACCTCAGCTCTGCCGCCTCTCCCCTCCAATCCCACCTCGCCATGTGGCGCCGCCGCGCTCGTCCCAACGCCGGCCCGCGAGCCCGCGTCGGCCCGCGGGGCCCGAACCGCCGTCTCCGTCGCCTGCGCGCCGCGCGCCACCTGAGGCGCCCGCCGCCGACGCTACGTCGCCGCTCGCCGCCACCAACCCTCCGTCGGCGCCGCCTTCGCCGCCATGCGCCTCCCCGCGCCCCGCTGGAAGCCGCGCCCCGCCGCCCCGCCACCGCGCCTGCACGCCGCCGCCCGCCGCATCACATCGCCGGCCGCCGCGCCGCCTCTGCCACTGCCTCGCTCACCGGAGCCCGCGCCGACCCTGTCGGAGAGCTCGCCGGAGCGCGCCGCGGCCCGGATCTGGTTAGGTGGAACAGATCCACCATTCCGTCAACCAAATACCTCCCTCCGTCCCGGATCGCGTCGTCCAGCACCGTTCCGTCCTGGGCTGACTTTTCGCGAGGGTATATTTTTGTCTAAGTCCCCAGTTTTGCATATTTTCATGCCATATTCATCGCATCATAACTTTGCATCCGTAGCTCCGTTTCGTGCGTGTAGCATATCAAAATGTTCGTCTCGACGAGTACATCATTTCATCCCATTGCATCATTTTCATTTGAGCTCATCTTGATGCACGAAATGCTGTTGGAATAGGGCTATGTGAGGATTGTTTCGGATCTGTTTCAGCAAATGCCCTTTTGTCATTTTTGCCATGTTTAATGTGTGCATGCTATGATCCTGAGCTCTACATGTGTTTTGTAGAATGCCATGCCATCTTTACATGGGTGTATGCCATGTATTTTTGTGATCTTTATGGTGACTAGCACAAGCATGCAAAGTAGCCTACTCAATGATGCTGATTTCAGGGACTTAGAATTTCAGTAAGTCCTTGCCCTGTCATTATTTTTATGACATATGTTCATGTTGTTTCCTAGTGATCCGTGCATCTTTTGAGCATGATTAGTAAGGATGTTTTGTAGATATTGTGGTGCTCTATCCATCCATGTCTTTGTTTGCAATTATGGAGCACCCTATCTTGAGTCAATCGAGCTCTACTTTTACTATAAAATGTTCCTGGCAGATTGTTAACATATTTAGCGATTTTGCCGAGCTTGTTGTAGTTGATCCGTGCATGCTATGATGTTGTTCTTGCCATGTCTAGGTTCCATGCCATGTCTATTTGCTGGGTGTATGCTTAGTTTATCATGAAATGCCTTGTGGTGAGTGCATCGAGCTCGTAAACATGCCTACTTGTTATCTGTTTTGCCATGTTCCAGTTTTTCACTAAGTCTGAATCTGTTTATGTTTTTGCTATGTTCACATGCTTGCAATTGTATTTTCTGATCCCTTTTGTCTCATAGTCACTAAGGGACTTTTGTTATGTGCTTTGAGTAGCTTCATGCCATCCCTTGCTTTGCCATGATATGTTCCTGTAGCATGTAGTTATCGTGCTTTAAACATTGCTTCCTGATGATAAATTCCCGACTTGCTGTTAATTTCACTAAGTCTGTAACCTGTTATCTTTTGCACTTTTGCCATGCTTGTTTGAACCTGTTATTGAGTGAATTAGCCGTAGGTAAGTGTTCATCTTTTGTCAAGCATCATGAGTGGATCCCTTCCATGTATTTTGTTGTCATGTTGGAGTGCTGTAGCATGTTGTTTTTGATGCATTTAGATGGTCTCGTGCTGTTTATCGCAGACCGGTGCCATATTTGTTTTGCTTGCCATTTCCAAACCGTGCATCCGATTCCGGTGATCTTTATATCGATTTCGACCGAAATCAACTTACCTTTCCAGTGGCACTCTTGGATTCCCAAGTTGAGGCCAGGTTCAATCATTCCTTTCCAAATCATGCATATGCATCACATACCGCATCCCGCATATCATGCCATGTTCATGTGTTGGTTGTTTACTATGTTGTGTGCTTCTTTCCGGTCTCGCTTCTTCGGGTTGGTTCCGATAACTTCGCGTTTGTGAGGACCCGTTCGACTACGTACGTTTGTCTTCTTCTTGGACTCGTTCTTCTTCCTTGCGGGATTTCAGGCAAGATGACCATACCCTCGAAATCACTTCTATCTTTGCTTGCTAGTTGCTCGCTCTTTTGCTATGCCTATGCTGCGATACCTACCACTTGCTTATCATGCCTACCATATTGCTAAGCCAAGCCTCTAACCCACCTTTCCTAGCAAACCGTTGTTTGGCTATGTTACCGCTTTGCTCAGCCCCTCTTATAGCGTTGCTAGTTGCAGGTGAAGATTGGAGTTTGTTCCTTGTTGGAACATGGATATTTTGTTGGGATATCACAATATCTCTTATTTAATTAATGCATCTATATACTTGGTAAAGGTGGAAGGCTCGACCTTATGCCTAGTGTTTTGTTCCACTCTTGCCGCCCTAGTTTTCGTCATATCGGTGTTATGTTCCCAGATTTTGCATTCCTTACATGGTTGGGTTATAATGGGAACCCCTTGACAGTTCGCCTTGAATAAAACTCCTCCAGCAAGGCCCAACCTTGGTTTTACCATTTGCACTAACAACCTACCACCTTCCCTTGGGTTCTGCAGACTCAAGGGTCATCTTTATTTTACCCCCCCCCCCGGGCCAGTGCTTCTCTAAGTGTTGGTCCGAACTGAGCTGCCTGCGGGGCCACCTCGGGGAAACTTGAGGGTTGGTTTTACTCGTAGCTAGTCTCATCTGAGTGTGCCCTGAGAACGAGATATGTGCAGCTCCTATCGGGATTTGTCGGCACATTCAGGCGGCTTTGCTGGACTTGTTTTACCATTGTCAAGGATGTCTTGTAACCGGGATGCCGAGTCTGATCGGATTGTCTTGGGAGAAGGAATATGCTTCGTTGACCGTGAGATCTTGTGATGGGCTAAGTTGGGACTCCCCTGCAGGTATTGAACTTTCGAAAGCCGTGCCCGCGGTTATGGGCAGATGGGAATTTGTTAATGTCCGGTTATAGAAAACCTGAAGTTGAACTTAATTAAAATGCACCAACCGCGTGTGTTGCCGTGATGGTCTCTTCTCGGCGGAGTCCGGGGAGTGAACACGGTGTTGGAGTTATGTTTGACGTAGGTTGTTCTAGGATCACTTCTTGATCATAGTTGTTCGACCATGCTTTTGCCTTCTCTTCTCGCTCTTATTTGCGTATGTTAGCCACCAAATATGCTAGTCTCTTGCTGCAGCTCCACATCATACCTTTACCCTTCCTATAAGCTTAAATAGTCTTGATCGCGAGGGTGTGAGATTGCTGAGTCCCCGTGACTCACATATACTTCCAAAACCAGCTTGGAGGTGCCGATGTGAACGTGCAGGTGACGCAACCGAGCTCAAGGAGGAGCTCGATGAAGACTTTGTTCGTAGTGTTGTTTCGTTTCAGTTGATCTCTAGTGGAGCCCAGTTGGGACGATCGGGGATCTGTGTAGCGTTTGGGGTAGTCTTCTTTTATTTTGGTTCCGTAGTCGGACCTTGAGTGTATCTGGATGATGTAATGTTATATTCATGTATTTGTGTGAAGTGGCGATTGTAAGCCAACTATGTATCTTTTCCCTTATGTATTACATGGGTTGTGTGAAGATTACCTCACTTGCGACATTGCTTTCAATGCGGTTATGCCTCTAAGTCATGCTTCGACATGTAGGAGATATAGCCGCATCGAGGGCGTTAAACTTCTTGTGTGATTTAGCCATAGCTCAATGTTCATCTTTTGTCAAGCATATTGAGTAGATCACTGCCATGTGCTTTGTTGCTATGTTGGGGTGTTGTAGCTTAGTTTCGTGTTGCATTCTAGATGGCATCGTGCTGTTAATCGCAGAATCGTGCCATTATTGTTTTGCTTGCCATTTGCAAACCGTGCATCCAATTCCGGTGATCTTTATATCGATTTCGATCGAAATCAACTCATCTTTCCAGGGGCACGCTTGGTTGGCCAAGTTGAGGCCTGATTCAATCTTTTTCCTTCCGGAGCTCGCATATGCATTGCATATCACATCTCGCATATCATGCCATGTTTTGCATCATGTTGCTTGCGCATTGCACGTGGTTGATTGTTGTTTCCTTTGCTCGTGTTCTTGCTTTGGGTAGAGCCGGGAGACGAGTTCGTGATTGAGGTACCCGTTGAGTACGCTTACGAGGATCAAGCTTTCGTCAACTCGGAGAACTTTGTAGGCAAGATGACCATACCCTCGAAATCACTTCTATCTTTGCTTGCTAGTTGCTCGCTCTATTGCTATGCTGTGATACCTACCACTTGTTATAGCATGCCTCCCATATTGCTAAGCCAAGCCTCTAACCCACCTTTCCTAGCAAACCGCTGTTTGGCTATGTTACCACTTTGCTCAACCCCTCTTATAGCGTTGCTAGTTGCAGGTGAAGATTGGAGTTTGTTCCATGTTGGAACATGATTATTGTTGGGATATCACAATATCTCTTATTTAATTAATGCATCTATATACTTGGTAAAGGGTGGAAGACTCGGCCTTATGCCTGGTGTTTTGTTCCACTCTTGCCGCCCTAGTTTCCATCATACCGGTGTTATGTTCCGTGATTTTGCGTTCCTTACGCGGTTGGGTTATAATGGGAATCCCCTGACAGTTCGCCTTGAATAAAACTCCTCCAGCAAGGCCCAAGCTTGGTTTTACATTTGCCTAACAACCTATTACCCTTCCCTTGGGTCGGCCAACCCAAGGGTCATCTTTATTTTTAACCCCCCCGGGCCAGTGCTTGTCTAAGTGTTGGTCCGAACTAGAGCCCCTTGCAGTGCCAACTCGGGGAAACTTGAGGGCTGGTTTTAGTTGTATGGATTGCTCATCCGGTGTTGCCCTGAAAACGAGATATGTGCAGCTCCTATCAGGATGTCGACGCATCGGGCGGCTTTACTGGTCTTGTTTTACCATTGTCGAAATGTCTTGTAACCGGGACTCCGAGCCTGATCGGGTCTTCCTTGGAGAAGGAATATCCTTCGTTGACCGTGGGAGCTTGTGATGGGCTAAGTTGGGACTCCCCTGCAGGGTTTGAACTTTCAAAATCCGTGCCCGCGGTTATGGGCAGATGTGAATTTGTTAACGTCCGGTTGTAGAGGACTTGACACTTAACTTAATTATAATGCATCAACCGCGTGTGTAGCCATGATGGTCTCTTTCCGGCGGAGTCCGGGAAGTGAACACGGTCTCGTGTTATGCTTGAACTTAAGTAGTTTTAGGATCACTTCTAGATCACGACCGTTGCTTTGCTTTCTCTTCTCGCTCTCATTTGCGTATGTTAGCCACCATATATGCTAGTGCTTGCTGCAGCTCCACCACACTACGTTTTCCTACCCATAAGCTTAAATAGTCTTGATCGCGAGGGTGTGAGATTGCTGAGTCCCCGTGACTCACAGATACTTCCAAAAAACCAGCTTGCAGGTGCCGACGATATCGCGCAGGTGACGCAACCGAGCTCAAGGAGGAGCTCGATGAAGATCGTGTTTGTTGTGTTGTTTCGTTTCTAGTTGATCTGTAGTGAAGCCTAGTCGGGGCGATCGGTGATCTTTTGCATTAGGGGTAGTCTTCTTTTATTTTGGTTCCGTAGTCGGACCTTGATTGTATTTCGATTGATGTAATGCTATATTCACGTATTGTGTGAAGTGGGGATCGTAAGCCAACTCTTTATCCCTTTCTTGTTCAGTACATGGGATGTGTAAAGATTACCCCTCTTGCGACATGCCTACAATGCGGTTATGCCTCTAAGTCGTGCTCCGACACGTGGGAGATATAGCCGCATCGTGGGTGTTACAGGTTGGTATGATTGTATATTTTATTTATGGTGCTGTCCTATGGTGCCCTCCATCTCGCGCAAACGTGAGGGGCTCCAGTTGTAGGGTGTTGCAATATGTTCATGGTTCGCTTATGATGGGTTGCCAGAGTGACAGAAGCTTAAACCCGAGTAAGTGTGTTATGGAGTATGGGGTAAAGAGGACTTGATACTTAATGTTATGATTGGGTTTCATGACCTTAATGATCTTTAGTAGTTGCGGATGCTTGCTAGGGGTCCAATCATAAGTGCATATGATCCAAGTAGAGAAAGTAAGTTAGCTCATGCCTCTCCCTCATATAAAATTGCAAGAATGGTTACCGGTACTTATTATCGATTGCCTAGGGACAAATGACTTTCTTGTTGACAAAAGCTATCTACTTTTATTGCCTTGCAATTTATTCGTAGTTTTATTCTCGCAAAGTACTCGTAGTTTTATTCTTGCAAAATAGTTTCATACTTGTTGTAGGTAAAGCAAACATCAATTGTGTGTCGAGTTGTATCGATGGTCGATAAAACTTGAGGAAATATTTGTTCTACCTTTAGATCCTCGTTGGATTCGACACTCTTATTTATCGAAGAAGGCTACAAACGATCCCCTACACTTATGGGTTATCATACACCAACCATGGAAAACAACAATTCACACAAATAATTAGCAAGCAAACAACATATCATTGGAAATCATAACACTCTGGTGACATGCGCCTAACAAAACATCAAGCACAAATACATCGACGCCCTAACATCTAACAATTCAGTAACATAATTGCACAACACGAGATTATAATTAGTACGTCGCATCATAACACCATAGACCAAGTAGTAAGGTTCAATATCAAATCTCTCTCGCATCTCACAAGTCACAACTCTTAAGAGTAGTTTTAGATGGCATGGGTTTAAAATGTGAGTGGGACTGGGCTTTGTGGTGTGGGGTGGGTTTGGGATGTGCTAGGTGTCGTGTGATGGGGCCCATATATGTCAGATTTCCACTATAGGGTACTCGTGGATAATGCAGGAACAAACCCATATTGTATTATCTGATGGGAAGGTTTCTTTGGCCATTTACTTATGGGAATCACTTATTTTCGACTATAAACATGCTTGCGTCAATTGCCTCATTCGTGTGACGCGCATCTATGGACCGCACAAACTCTGTCTCCTCGTCCTTCCTTATCCAGCCTCCGGCTCACTCTCAGCCACACATTCTCACGTGCCTCCTCTCCCATCTTTCTCTACTTCTCATATACCTTGGTATCTCGCCCCTCGCCCACCATGGATGCATCTCCTTCCACCCAACAACACACGCACTCCCTATAGAACATGGGAAGAGAAGGGGTGCTGCTACAAAAGAACGGTCATGGGAATGGCTGCTTATGCGAGTGTCGATTTTACTGGAAAGCGGTGTTGTGAGGGTGTCCCAACTCCTGCAAGTGTCGTTGTGAGACCCTGAGTAGCGCAGCAACGGCGGGTGACGATCCTACAAAAGGTGGCAGCGATGTTGTTGCTGCTGCAACGAGAGCAACACAATTCTACAAGCGGAGAAGTGAGTCGGTGGCGACTGTTTGTGAGTGGATGGCGGGCGCTACAAGAGATGTTGCGAAAAGGGGAGAAGGATGCGCCACCGCCGAGGCTACGCGACAAATGACGCCAGCAATGTAGCAAAGGGGTCGTCGTAGGTTACTGCTGCAAATGACCGATGCCGCACAACGGAGCAACCATCAGACATCGATGATGCAATAGAGTGGCGGGCTCTGGTGATTCAACGAGTCGCCGCCTATGTTGCCAGGAGAGCTGCTCGCCGACATGCTGCAAGGGCAGGCGACCCCGTTGGGTGCGCAGGTGATTCCAGGGTGTTGCAAGGGGTTGATGCAAAGCCGTCCACCAATGGTGAGCTCAACATGAGGGTGGCTATATGACGGCAGCATACCTCTTGCATGCTACGACGACGACTGTCCATGCCGCGAGAGGGGCGCTGACTCTTGCTAGGAGGCCAACGGTGGTGCGAGGGCGTCCATGCATGTTGTGAGGCAAGCGGCGAGGGGCACCGAAGCTTGCTACGAGAGAGGTCGATAAGTTTCTCGAGCGGCGTCGCAGTTGCCGTGATGAGGAGTTATGTCACACGACGGAGCTAGAAGGGAGTAGGGGAGAAGGAACAAGATCAAACAGTTTAGGTGTGTCGCATCGAACGATGATATAGGCGGCTGATTAGTTCTCGCGCTACAGCCGACTCGCGCCTAGCGTTGACCTATTTGGGAACGGGTCCAACTCATGACATTTCACTGCATACAACCAGACACACCCTTATCTGTGGGTACTAAATTTAACCCAAACCCGTTCCCCAATGGGTAATTACCCGTCGGATAGAGTAACGGGTACCCGTAAACCGTTCCATCTTGTGTCGACGCATCGACTCGGGCGCACTGGCAGGCAGCTGTGGCGGAAACAACTCCATTTCCCAACCAACCAACCAACAGCCGCCAAAGGCCGATCCATGGCGTCGGCGTCGCCGTCGCGGCTGCTGCCGCCCTTTCCCCCTCCAGCTGCCCCAACATCCCGCCACACAACTCTCCGCGCCGTCCCTCGCAGCTGCAGCCTCGCCATCCCGAGCCTCCGGTGCCGCGCCTCCGCTCCAGCGGCCGTTGACGCTGGCGCGCCGCTGCTGCTAGAGGACCGCGCCGGCGCGGTGTCCATCCGAGAGTTTGTCACGCTCGATGAGCTCCACGCCGCCGTGCGCCTCCGCGTTCGCACCTTCTACGAGTACGCCCGCGACACTGTCGGCGCCGAGGTGATCCATCTCTTTCCTGCTTGTTTGCTATGTGAGCTCTCTTAGCTTTCAGAAAAATATACTGTACTACTAATTAATAGCCGAGGAGGCAACCTAAGATCTGGGTTTTCGCTTGGAAACGAAAATGTGGCAAGATTCGGTGAACGATAGTGTGCCGAATCGACCTCTTTCTGCAAACGCGCAAAATTAATCCGGGCCTCGTAGATGACTATACTTCGGAAGTTGATGTAGATGGATCGGTTTGTGATTATAATGGACAGTTTGAATTTTGCTACTGTACTGTTTGTTTTTCCTTTCAGTTCTGTATATAAAGGCTACTACTAGTATAACCGATCGGGAACATCCTTTGCATAGAAAAAAAAATGTTGCAGGTTGTGAGAGAGAATTTAGGAGTAACAAGGTATCAATAGTTTCAGTGAAAATCTTTTAAAATAGGCGATGAATGGAATAAGGTTGTGAAAGCTAATTCATTCAGATATTTCCATGTTTTTTTTGACGAAAAGCTGTCAGCGCAGCATTTCATTGAATATATATATAGAGAGAGGAAATTTGGTACAGAGCATACACCTAAATCCCCAGCAAGGGATAAAAGATGATCATCCCATTTTAACACCCATACATACACCATCTAATGATCCTAGTCAGGTTCCCTAGGTCTGTTCATCAACTGAGCAATCTTTGTTCTCTTCGCCAATGTCCACAGCTCCAGTTCCTCGATGATGCGTTGCTGAACCTGTGTCACAGAGGATGTGACGTTGTTGAAGATTTCCTCCGCAGGCAAAAATGTGGTGTTGACTGTCTTTATTCTTATAGTTCATGCTACTTTAGGTTTGTTGAATTCACTGCTTTCTGGCCAAGTAAATTCCAAAATTAGCATAGACAACTTACCTAGTTGCAAAATGGCGCAACCTTGTTCAAGAAAAGCTTTCCTTCTATCTTTATAATATATGTGTTTTCCTTCTATACTTTCCACTTCCTTTTTCATTCCTCTGAATGCTTCAGTGAACCATAATATTGATGCATTAATAATTTAACTTTACTTATTGTCAAGTTCTATTAGGATCACAGGAAAGGTCTGGCAGAGAGGGAATATGAAGCATTACAAAATCGGATTTCTGGGAATATGATTAATTTTCGGAGAGTCTCTTGTATAAATGGGACAGTGCCACTGTTGCCATCGTTGATGTCAGCAGAGGAGCTTTGTTCAACATGCAAGGTATAATGATAGTATAGACGCGATGCCCTTGAATAGGCACTTATTTCAGCTCTGTTCTGTTCCAAATTTTCTAGCAAGACCACAGAAATCTGGGTTGCAGAACCCTGACATTCTTCTATGTTCCACTTGGACATAAAAGCTAAATAAGAATGATAATTGCAAAGTGCATTTTTCCTTGGCTCACTTTGATTCATCTTATGATCTCACTTTGTCGTGCAGAAAGCATAAAATGCTAATATGTCCTGTTCTTCTAGATACAACTTCCTTTGCTCATCCAAAAAATAAAATGCACTTAGCCTGTCTTGGTTCCTGTATGATTTTCCGATGTGCATGTGTTCATGTCTATGGTTGATTATATTCATTTCTAGAAAGAATAATCTGTCAATGTTAGAGTTTAACCTCTGAATTCTGACATATGCAGTTTGTTGAAGATGGGGAAGAGAGAATAGTAGTTGGTAGTTTAGACCTGAATCAGTGCCTCTGGCTACCAGATGAACTGACTGGAAAGAGGCCAGGGGTAAGTTTCCAACAGAGTGAGGGTTTACTGGATACAACTGAAATTCTGGAATAGTTGGTTCGATACCATTTGCAGTTCTATTGTCTAAATTTGTATTAAATGATGATTTTTATAAAGCAGTAGTTGCCATGTCAAATATCCTTATCTATTCCTGTATCTATTTAATTATATTGGTACAAACAAGATGCAAAATGCTTATTTTAATTTACTTTAAATCCTTTTGTTTTGCTTTTTCAAAGATATTCTTTTTGTAATATTTGATCTGTATTAATAGGTAACTGAATCAAGCCATACACGGGCATATCTGAGCAATGTATGTGTTGCCAAGGAGCTCCAAAGATGCGGACTGGGCTATGCATTGGTTGACAAGTCTAAGAAGCTTGCTCGTCAATGGGGTGGGTTCATTTCATTTAGTTTCATTAACGTGGTTTTTACGTATCTAGCTGATTTTAGACCTATCCTTTGTTGGTACTTGGTAGTTAGATTACCTGCAACATGACAATATATACTGATAGATTGAGTTTTCGATTGTACGAAAACGTGCTTCTTATATTCAGGTCGAAACATCTATTATCAAACTTGTTCTTTCACCATTATCTGATAACTGTACAACCATATGTTGCTACTCAAGATATATGATCTATTCCGGTTTAGTTGAATCATATGATTGTTGTGCAGCAGCTTTTGCGGACCGACAGAAGTATGGCAATTACTTCACTTCTTAACCCTTTGAAATTATTGCCCCTTAATGCAATTTCTCATGATGGATATGAACACAAATATTTGCAGGCATAACGGATTTGTATGTCCATGTTGCCATCAACAACGAGGCGGCACAAAAGCTGTACATCAAGAGTGGATTTGTGTACGAAAGCGAGGAGCCTGCCCAGCAAGCTAGGCATCTTGGGCGCCCCCGAAGGCTTCTTCTTTGGCTTGATATGAAGAACGAAACCTTGTGATCTTACCTGTAAATGCTTCTTTTTATAGTTATACAGCATTATCTATATATAATTTTGATTTTACTGCCCAATTCAAGTAGTAGTATTTTTTTCCTTGTGGAAAGAAATACAATTCTCAAAATTTAAATTAAGGATTCTCCCCATAATTTTATTTGTTCTGCACATAGTACTCATTATTCAATGTATATCCAGCATTCCCCCGGTGGCAAACAATGGTACATGATAATACAGTGCTATCAAATCTTTGCATTCCTGCCCAAATTTTTTTGTTTGACTTTCACACTGATTCCTAGGGCGCGTTTGGTGGACTGCATGGATTTTGGGCACTTTGCATCTGTGGCAAGACTCAGCCATGCTGAGTGAAAACAGGCAAAAAACCATGTTCTAGGCAGATGCAGAGTGTTGTTGTTTGGTTATGTGCAACACATGTGATCTGGTAACCTCTTGTTGGAGTGGTGAGGTTACCAAAACACACACATGCACACTATAGATAAACAAGCATAACATAAACCCATAAACCAGTCTTAAACACACAGTCACATGTAGTTAAACGACAAACAATTGCGGCAAAGTCTTTAACATACTATGCAAAAGTCTTAAAGGTGCAGGGATAACTTGCTAACAATCCATGAGAAATGCCTCCTCGTGCCTCTTGCACTTAGTCACCACCTCGATGTCGTCGCTGTTGAAGACCATCTTCACGGTTTTGGGAGTCGCCAAATTGAAGGTGCAGAGGTACCCGATCCTAGTCTGATGAGCAATGACGAAGGGGCCCAACCCTTGGTGAGCCCTGCCGTTGATCATTCGAACCATCACCCTCCAGGCGCAGCTGATGTTCATCCTCAGCACGTACGGGTGGTCAAGTGCTTGGTGAACTCAACTGGCATCGACAGACACTCCAACATGGGTGCAAGGATGACCTTGCAAAAGTGGCTTGTGCCACCGCACTCATGGAGATGGCTGTAGTTCTTCGGCCCCTTGGGGGCGCTGCCGAGCTCCACCACCACCTTGCCCTTCTTGTCGGCCACTACCTCCTTGCCCTTGGCCCCCGAAGCACCATTGTCGATCTGCATCGAACATATGAACGTGAGGTGAATGGAGGGACAAAATGTAATCCACATATGAATAGCAACAATGGAGGTATGTAGAAAATCTACTACACTTCATCTTCAACGTTCATTCATGGCACTCACCTACCTACCGCTTGAACCTTCAAAGCCCCTATTTATCTTCCATCGCACTACATCTTCAACCCATCTCTCTCTCTCTCCCACAACTCTCTCTCTCTCTCACCACTACACCGCCACGAATCCTTTCCCCAACAGTCCTAGATGGAGGGCATCATCCTTGGGTGCTCTCTCGCACTACTAGGGAAAATCTTATACACAGAACATTAGCAGTAGCGCGGGCTAAAAACAAACGCATGTGCTAATTAGCAGCAACGCGGTGTTGTAAACGGCGCTAGAGATACAATTATAGCAGTAGCGTGCCCGCGTACAAAAGCGCTACTACTAAAATTCCCACGGCTTAGCCGATAGGCTGCACATAGTAGTAGTGATCTTCGCCGAACCGCGCTACCGCTGTTTGCTTTGTAGCAGCGCGTTTACGCTGAGAGGCGTTACTGCTAAAGTAAATAAAATTAAATGGAAAGCAAATAGAAAAGTAAATGAAAATGAAAGAAATACAAAAAGGTGAAAGGAAAAAATAAAATGTAAAGAAAAATAAATGAAAAAGGGGGGAAAAGAGAATGGTATAGCAGTAGCGCGTATCCAGGAACGCGCTGTAGCTGTGTTAGCAGCAACGCACTTCCTGAAACGCGCTACTGCTATTTCTGACTAAACCGCTTGATTCGTTTTTTCCAACGGCCATTTCCCCCAAATCGCAACTCCTCCGCTGTCGCCGCCGCCGTCGCCCGTCGGCCGCCGAGCGCTCTCCCGTCGCTCTCCCGGCTTAAAGCCGCCCCCGACCCCGGATTCGACGCCGCCCCCGACCCCGACCTCGACGCTGCCCCCGACCCCGACCTCGACGTCGCCCTTCGCCGTGCTCCCGAGCCCCGACCCCGACCTCGACGCCGCCTGCCCCTCCCTCGCCGCAGTCACTGTAAGGCTCTGTCTCTCCTCTCCCCTACCCTCCTCGCTCTCTCTGCTAGGGCAATTTATATATGTGTTGATGCCGTGTTGATGTTCATATGAACCCTAGGTGTTCATATGAACCCTAGGTGTTCATATGAACCCTAGATTTGTTTAGGGTAGTAGGCATTTTTTAGCATTTAGGAAAAATGATTAGCAATTTTTTAGGCAATTAGCTAGGGCAAATTTTTATGAAAATGCCTAAACAGTAATTTCATTTGCATATTGTTGTTATATGATATATGTCATTGATGTTCATTTGCATATTTCATTATTGAAGTGGTTCGATTGTGCCCAAGTGGCTTTGTTGTTTCCAGGAAATGAAGCCGAGTGGCCTATGTTTTGACGGAATGTTGATTCATTTCCATTCAGGCAAATTTCAGGTTCTCGATTTGCCCACTTTTCAGCAAAAGTCATGCCAAAATTTTCCGTGAATTTCGGCATGACTTGTGCTACAAACTAGGACATATCGAGTGCCCGGGATTTGCCGCACCGGGAAGGAGTCAACGTTCCTGCAAAGCATAGGCCTTTTTTTATGTCATTATTCATTTTATTAGGTATAGAATTAATTGACTAGATTTAATCGTAAGAACTAGTTGAGTTAATAGAACTAGTTGAACATGTCACATTTGTTGTTATTTTTTTAGTTAAAGCAATTTTTCGTGCATCGATGTTGACGATGCCTATCCCGCATCCTCGTCGTCGAGTCGGCGGAGGACACCTGCGTCACCAGATGGGCCATGTCCGGGACTGGGCTCCGCAGGGGTGGTACTGGGAGGCGCTACCTACCGGGGGGCGCAGGTTGGTGAGGAGCTAGCCTGTCGTTGACCCGAACCTTCTTTGATGGCGGTCGCGTGGGCCAGTGACGGTCCAGAGGCTCGAAGACCCCACGGAGGTGGTGCGTCATCGTGTCAGTGAGGAGGACGCGCACGTTCGTCGCTACTTGTTTGCGTTGGAGCATAGGTTCTCCAATACCTGGCAGGTTCTCCAGGGATCTCATTGGAGCTATGATCCTGTGATCGTTCCTTCTCTTTGGGTGTCCACCGCCCGCGCCGATACCCGTCGTGCGCTAGGGTTTTAGTTGTATTAGTGATGTTATATGTATGATACTATTCGGGGTGTATTAGTGATCGTTACTTTTGCTTATTCAATGCATGCTAATTTGAATACTTATTTATTTTATGATTTGGTTTTGCTTATTGAATGCTCATGTCAATATGAGTCCTATAAGATATTTTGAGTATCCTGAAGTTATCTTCGATCAATTTTCAATTAATGTTTCAACTATGAACATAGGAAATGTCTGACAACTAAAAGGATTTCGGTATTTGCAAATACTGCGAAGATGAGCGCAGCCTGTGCGACGGAATCTTCCTAGATGATGATAGGTGCTTCAACATCAAGATGGACGTGAACTTCTAAGTGGATACAGTAAGTCACAACGACAAGTCTTTTTTCGTAATTAAGCATGACATCTGCTTCATTTGCTTCAACTTATAATTTTTTTTACTATTCTACTAGCGTATCCCCTGCCATGTAAGAGTTTTTGTCTTGGATAAGATATGTTTCAGTCGTACTATGGAGGTAAAGAAAGTTTACTTAAAGACCGAGCATGATTATATTTTCCATGCAAAATTATACAACGCAGACGACTACACCTATTTTGGATGCAAAACTTGACTAGCACTATGCAAGACTTATGCATTTGAGCCTGATATGGTTATCACCTTTGATATTCGTCCGGAAGATGATATTGAAGGTAATACCGACATCTGGGCCGATGTGCAGATGCCTCCAGTTATACCATCATGTGAGTTTCTCAACCATATTTATGTCTTTGATATTGTTTATTCAAAAATAGTTGACAACTAATTTCTATTGTCAGCTTATTTCGGTTCAAGCAAACATGTACAGCGCTTGGTAGACAGGACCTACTACTGTCCCGGAGCTGAACTAAACTGCGAGGAGCTAAGTCATTATATTTCATGGCTTGAGGATCTTGATACTGTCAAGACAAATTTTCTTCCTACACTTAGAAATGTTAGTACTGAAAACGTGCGACCAATAGTGTTCGTAATGAACTACGGTCACATCTATTTAGAAAAGATGGTAAGATTTTTACTATTTGTCCTCAGTGCATCTTTTGCATACATTATTTTTTAAGCTAAACTTCATTGTTAAGTATATTACTATACAATGTTCTTCAACAGGGACTCCCGATGAATATTGTGCCTCATGGGATCGAGACTAATGGTACCATGAGTATTGTTAGGTTACGGACAAGATATCCTACAATGCACTTTAGTGCATTCAGGATTTCTAAGAGCGAGAAAGTCTTAATAGTGAAAGACTGGACCAAATTTGTGATGAAGGAGCGCAGAGAAGTACTAGGAGGCATCAATCAGAAGCGCAGCCCACGATTAGGAGACAGGTTCATCTGCATGCTTCAACTTGATGAAGGAGGAGAGCTACACATGTTTTATGTTATTTTATCTGAGAGAGAGCAGCATGAGTGATTAGCTAGCTAGAAATGAGTTTGAAGATGATGATGTGCTACACTATGACTATGATGATTAAATAGCTAGTGTTGGTGGTAATGACTATGATGATTATTTTTAGCTAGCGTTGGTGGTGATTAGATAGCTACTGCATCTAGTGTTGGTGGTGATTAGCTAGCTAGAATGAGTTTGAAGATGATGATGTGCTATACTATGACTATGGTGATTAAATAAATAATGTTGGTGGTAATGACTATGATGATGATTAAATAGCTTGTGCTGGCGGATTAGATTCAAGTGGAGACAACATGTGGTGCACATCGAAAATACTACTAGTACAAACTAGATCAAGTTTGGATTAGTAGTATACTTTTGACATGCACCACATATTGCCTTCACTTGAACCTAATCCACTTTCATTTGACACACTGTTATGTGCATAATGATATAAACCTCATAATTGGTATTGTACCAAAATTTATATAACGGCATATAAATACACTAAAAATAAAAATAAAAGTACTAGTAGCGATGGATAGTAAACACGCTACAACTAGCTGGATTAGCAGCAGCGTGGGATAGAACAAGCGCTGCCGCTATGTCTTAGCAGTAGCGCTTTTCGCACGCGCTACAGCTAAGTAATACTTGTAGCGCTTTATTGGTAGCGCGGCTGCCCGCGCTACTAGTGAGCATTAAACCCGCGCTACTACTAGGGTTTTCCCTAGTAGTGTCGGTGGCCATGCGTGAGGTGTGCTCTCAATTTAAGAGCGTGGACGAGCTGCATAAAGAGGCATGCGTTGTGCTATTGAAAGCGACGAAGCGGAAGAAGAAGAGGTTGATGCCTAACCCAGCCAAAGGCACTATGAGTGGATGATGACTCTATATTTTACGCATTTTTATAGCTCATTTGTTGCACATTATCTCTGTATATCAAGTAATATCTTGTCTCATTGAGCCAATTACATGTCCATATGCATTCTTTGCAATTTTTATCCTTTTCACCTAGAACATTGCATAATCTTAATTACTTGTTAGCTTTTATTAGTTTTATTTATCTTTGTGTGTCTTGTAGGTGATGCGGACTTCCCATGCACTTAGCACGATGAAAGGAGTTCAAACGGTGGGAATCCAGGCCCACACTTAGCCGTTTTAGAGAGTGAAAAGGCCATCTTTCCAAAGTTCTTAAAACCAAGATCTAATACCAGAAATGGATTTGGGTCATTCATACGAATCCAACGAGCCAAAAATGTCAAATTCTGAGTTCGTATGAAGAAATGGCGTCCGATTTATCGATGAGGGCCAGTACAAAAGACGATCGTATGGAAGGAAATCAGGCCCGAAAGTTGCATCTCTAGATGAAATTGTTCACTGATTTTGTCCCTGTTTATTCCTACGACTTCCATGGCTTTGAAGGGATGTTTTGGGAGAGGATAAGGCTCACCTAGAACCCTTGGATCAAAGGGGAGATGCTACATCAACGGAGGAGGCTATGGGAGAGCTCTTATATAAACACCATCAACCCTAGCCATCGGCTCCATCATCAACACTGCCTCATTAATCATTGATCTCCATGTCCAGCCACTGTCCACATCAAGAACACCATTGTTGCAACCAAGAGGGAGACTGGAAGGGAGCCACCACTGGTGGGGCGCAGCCATGGGCCGCCTCCACCGCGCCATCACCACCACCATCTACCGCAGCGCCGCCATCAACACTATCTACACCCCTTCTTCCTCCTCCACCATGTTCTCCATAATGGGTTGTAACAACTCTTGAACCCCCTTTTATGTGATGTTATTCGAGTAATTGTTGGCTATGGGTCAGTCGATTAGTAAGTGGTCATTCGATATGTTTATAGTCTATTTATGTGTGTTGTTTTGTGTTGCTTATTACCTCTATGGTAGTTTAGTGATTGGAGGCGTTCAATCCATTGACGTAGTTGGAGACGTTCAACTTAGGCCACACATGAAGTTGATAGATGGTTGTGGAAAACGACAGACCCGCGACACGACAGGTGCAAACATCTTAATGGGAACACAATTATTCTAGGAGGAGGGTTGTCCATAGAACTTATTGCCTTCGTCCGGTCATCGTGACCTTAATATCTTTACGTTAGCCACTGCAGGTATGTGACAAGAATTAGGACGAATGAGTTATCTCAGTATAGCGCGTCTTGAGGGATAACGTTATGTGAGGGACCACCCACCATCAGTAGATTGTCGTATCCTATAATTCACATATTGACTTAGCCACCGCATAGTATAGTCGTAAAGCTTAACTCCATTCCATGCCGGAGCCGAAAGAGTTCGTACCTATATGCTAGCAACCTCATCTAAAACATCACATACCTTTCATACTTTATTTTCTCCGTTTAGTTTAGTATTTATTTTCCGTTATCTCTAGTACCTTAGTTTAATTCTCTCTTTGTCGTTTCCCCTGGCAACCTACTTAAGTTAACTATTTCCAAACTCCAATTTGGGTGTGAGTGTAGTTGCGCAGACAACACAACTGCGGGGATTGTGGTGTCATCCTTTCTGCTCCATGTGGGATCAACAAACCTTACTTATCATGAGATTGCTACATAACCCTGTGCACTTGCAGGACATAGTGGACATACTATTGTGGGCGATGATTGACACCGAGTCGTCCGCTCCAGGTCAGAGAGCTAGATGGGCCAAGTACAGGTCTGTCAGGGCTCCTGCTGGCCAGGCAGCCAGCACGGTGGCATGGGCCACCATTGTTTTGGACGAGGAGGGGGGGGAGATGGTGGATGCTGGCAATGTCGAATCGATCGAGATGGAGGATGCTAGTAATGACAAAGTGGTGGAGATAGTGGCCACGACTCCTCAGCTAGGATGTCGTACAATGCCCTTGGATCTCGACGGTTAGAAGCACCAAGGCTACCACCACTCTAGGCACCTCTAGGCTCACCTCGGCTAGGCTCTACTGCTTGTTGGGTTGGATTTGAATGGATGTAAACTCGATTTACCCCCCCTCCCCCAGTGAAAATCTTACTCTCCTATTAGAACCACTCAAATCCCTAATTGGATATGGCTAAATCGAGTCCTAAATCAAAATCGATGGCTAGATTCAATGCATAAATCGAAAACCAAACGCATGCATGGTAAATTGATGCCATTGGGGGTAGATGGCTTACCTCCATTGACTGATGCCTATCGTTGTGGTGATGAAATCGGTGCTCGCTGTCCAGAGCTTCACTCTGATGCTTGTAGCCGCTGCTTGCCATCTAGATTTTGTGCTCGCCGCCGCTGGTGTGGGAGTGGAGAGAGGGGAGAGTGAGCAGCGAGAGAAGGGTGAGGGCGTTATGGTGGCGCTCCGAGAAACGACGCAACGTCTCGCTTCCAATAGAGGATGCACGCTTCTAACAAGAGTGAATAATTCCAGCTGCACCCATCCCCCTTGTGCCATGTAGTGTCTCCATGTGTTGCTTCGTGGGTCTTCCACGTGTCGTATTCCCGAGCCTCGTGTGTGTTTTAGAAGTGTCTGCTTGATGTGCCAGCTAGGGGTAATCCACAATTAGTTGCCACCAAATTTCGCAGGACGTAGTAGGACATGTGGCATCTCATCCTTGATCATCATTTTGCTCATATTAATTGGTTGCTTATTTGTTAGCTTTTAATTTGATCAATCCAAATTCTAATCCTTTTTGAAAACTGGCTTCATGGGACCCACGGGTCTAGCAAAGCCGTCATATTGATAGCCTCCATAATCATGGAACCCCTTCGTTAATGCGACATCTTTTTTACCCACTTCCCATGTCGTCCCATGTGAGCTTGGGGCTACCTAAAGTTCTTTCCTGCATCAATCACTTTTTAGTTTTTTTAATGTTTAACGAGTAACCTAAATATTCAATACTTAAGACACATCTAGATGTGTTTTAGCAAAACTGATCAATAATTACCGAAGTCAACCAAATATATTACTACAAGCTTAATTAAGCAATGTCATGCGCCCACCTGACTCATGTGGTCGTGCAATAAACCGAACAAAGTAAACCAAGCCGGCCTAACAAGTGAAACCACAACACCAGTACACCACCCCTTTGCATTTCATCGAGCAATAATTATTATGCCCCACCAATGTAACTCGACCCATCACTTGAAGCATCTTTGCATGATATTTTCTTCTTGAGAGCCTGCCTAAGTTATTCGAGATGCTTATTCCTCGCTCTTCCAGTTTCATCAAAGCTGTTACGAATTGCTTACCATGAGGTCCACCATGAGTCCATGACATATACGTGTAAAACACTTCATAAGTATCTTGATTCTTTTATTGATCTGCTAGCATGTCCAAATGTTCGACAGCTACTAAAGCTATAGTGTGATCTAGGCATCTAGCTACTGACATCGATACCAAGAGAGCATGATTTGGTCGAGATGCCTTCCCCCACTCTCGAGCATCGGGTGCGAATTCGCCCCGGGGAACGATATTATTATTTCCAAACGACCGAACATTTGAGATAACTATCACCTGCATTATATCCATGTTTCATTTGCTTCTATTCCAAACTAAAGCAGCTCACGAATATGACTGCACTCACGTCAGTGTGGAATTAAGCATCTCCAGAGGGAGTCCCGCGAAAACACACCTCTCATAGCTAAGCTACGATGGAGCCTATAAATGACCACCAAAACCGAGCTCAGTGAAACCACGCACTCCTCTCGCTACAAACAGATCTAGCTCCAGCTAGTTAGATAACTTTGTATCCACCCAGGAGAGGGAAAGTTCGAGAATGTTCCGGCGCAGCGGAGGTGGCGGCGGCAGGGGCAAGACGGTGGCTGCGAGCACCAGCACGGGCACTGAGCTTCCCGTCGATGGAGCTGTGCGGGTGACGAAAGTGGACAGGATCCAGGCTTACAACCTCGTCTCCAGGCCGTCGGTGCACCACGCCATCGCGCCGGCGACTTCGGGGCCAGCGGAGAACCTGGCCGTCAGTGTTGTCCGGGTAGTGGACGTCGTGGACGAAGCTGTGCGGGTGACCAAAGTGGACAGGATCCAGGCTTACAATCTCGTCTCCAGGCCGTCGGTGCACCACGCCATCTCGCCGGCGGCGTCGGGGCCAGCGGAGAGCCTGGCCGTCAGGGTTGTCCGGTTCGGGGACGTCGTGGACGAAGAATCCGACGGCCTCATCTCGGTGACCATCACATAGAACTAACTACTCTACTAATAATTAGGCCTGTCGTGCCTTAAGCGTGTTTAACGTTTCGTGAGAGAAACATATGTACGCGCACCAGTGGGTAACTGTAATGGCAATAGCACGTGGAAGGATATTAATAAACTTGGAAAGAAAAATAAGTTTTTCCTCTAAATTATTGGATTTGCGTTTGTATATTATTTTTAGGAAAATGCTTGGTATCATCTGCCTGATTGCGTCGACCGCCTCTGCAGCCATCTGATTAACTTTTAATCGTGCGGCACACAACAACTCTTATTATACGCATGAGCTTTACAACAGGACCGTGTTGCAAAATCCAATTCAACTGTGCGACACGTGCCTACATAGTCATAGAAAAAACTATATATAGTTCTTGCTACCACACTTTAAGATTTCAACTAGATCCTTTCATTTAAGACTTGAATGAAATTACATAAGGAATCCTGGTCTCAAAGAAGAGGGAAATGGGGATATAGTTAACCGCCATGTTAACTAATCGATTATGAAAAATTAAATCGGATTTTGCAGTTCTTTTTTCTGCAGTACCTCGACGTAACATGAGCGTGAGGACCCACAGCCACTCTATCATTCTTATCCCAAATGAAAAGAGCACAACCACATATTTTGCCCTGAACCTCATCTCCTACCTCCAGGTCCCTTTCATGGATGTAAGCCCCCCAAGCACGCATCCAAATCCTCTGCCATTCGTGAGAAGAGAGAGAACCCATGGCAAACCTAGCTGTTGTAAAACTCCTGCGAGCTTGGGAAGAGGGACGAAACTTCCGCTATTTACTGCGCCCTCGCTCGCTGCCTCCCCGCATCGCACCGGGGACCTACCCAGCTAGCGCGCGTCGTTCATCGCGGCCCTCACCGCCAGCGCTTGTGCTGCGAAACGAGTTTCCGCAACAACGACTGTGTTGCAAATGGTGGTGGCGAACGACCACTAATTGCAAGGGGATTTTTTTTTTGTTTCTGCAACAAGCTTCTTGTTGTAGAGGGAGCGAGCACAACACAAAGGGGGCGACAACGAAGTTTTTTGTTCTGCAACAGAGGTCTTGTTTCCGAAACATAGGCCTTGTTCCAAAGAAAAAACAGTTCGGCAAGAGCACAACAAGGCTCATGCCTTGTTCGAAAGATTGATGCACGGGAAGAACATCGGAGAAGAAGATCAGACAGTTGTCGAGCTCATGATCCTACGGCTACCGAGGCGGCGGATGTTTTCTAAACATCACCCGGCCGACGCGTAGCAGGCTTTTAGGAAAATGCTTGGTATCGGGTAAGTTTGCAATTGTCATGTATTAGGCACAACAATTGCATACATATTGAACATATTCATATCTCAAACTCACCTTGAATAATTCTAGACCAAATAAAACGCAAATACTAGAAACATAAATAAAATTCATCAATCCACAACATTAAAGTGTTACATAGTTCACATCACACAAAATGTTCATCACATGATAAGATGAAACTAGGGATGTTGTTTCCCATACCACATCCATCACTCCTCCATGACAGCCTTTTGAAAATCTACGTGTGTATTGACATCTCGAATGTCATGGTACACCTCAAGAAAGCATTGGATTCAGTCCTCCCTTCTACGCGGCTGCACGGGTTTTCCCATGAGCTCATAGAAGGTGCCATCCAAATCTTCCCACACTTATTCTCAATGATCATGTTGTTCATGATCACACACGCCATGATGATGTACCAAAGGATCTCTTGATCCCGAAATCTATATTGTCCTCGCACAATAGCAAATTGGGCTTGCAAAATCCTAAAAACTCTGTCCACAGTTTTCCTAGTGGTCGCTTGACCATTATGAAAGTAGACTTCTTCCTTACCTTGGGAACTATCATGGTGGGCGCACGGCAGATGCCAAGGGATGGCTAAAGAGAGGAGGAGGCTCGAGGGCACTGGTGGGCTCCAAAGGCGAGGTCGGCATGAGCGAGCGCGGGACGCCAGACATACCCAGGTTCGGGGCTCTCCGGAGAGATAACACCCTAGTCCTTCTGAGTGTGGTTTATGTGTAACGGTACAGAGCTGCTCCTAGAGCTGTATGGAGGAAGAAGGAAGGCAAGCCAAGGCTTAGGCTGCTCCTTCTCCTGGTGCGTGTGTGTGGCTAGTCTGGTGTGTGAGTGTGTCTCTGGTCGTTATCATTCTCGTCGTGCCCGTATGCATGAGGGCTCCTGGGGGGTTTATAGGCCAACCCCCAGGGGTACAATGGTAATGTTAGAAGGCCGTGGGGCCGGGTTGTCATCGTCTGGGAAGCCGGTGCTGGGACCCGCCGGGTGTCAGGGCTTGTCGAGTTCTCCAGGCGTGGGCACCGTGTTCCTAGGGGCACTATTCGCTGTCTTGTAGATCATCAGGGAGTGGCCGGGTTGAGCCTGCTATAGTGGCGCTCCGTCAGGTTGCCGCTTGCTGGCGTCAGCAATGACGTCGGGTGCACTATAGCCACGCCGGCCCTAGTCAGCGGGTAGGTGGAGCACTTTTTCCACCCCCGGCTGACCAGAGGCATGGGAGGGGCACTGTTGCCTTGCTCGTCCTTGAGTGAAGACTCGTCCCATCGTACGGCCGGGATGGGACGGGAGCTGACCCGCGCCCTAGTTGAGGAACACGCCAAATGGGGAGCTGGCTTGTTGGGGAAGTGTAACGACCCCAGACCGATGCTCCAGATGCCTTCCATATCTTGCGTGTCAGTTGAGTTAATTATTTGTTTGTTGCATTCGTCATAGCATCATTTGCATTGCATCATGTCATCATGCGCATTGCATCTGCATGTTTTCATAAAACTTGCATCCAGTCGTAGTTGCCGTGTCCCCCCTTGCATTCGTTGACCATTCCAAGACCAACCGGGTGTTGGGGAACACAGTATTTCAAAATTTTCCTACGATCACGCAAGATCTATCTAGGAGATGCATAGCAACGAGAGGGGGAGAGTATGTCTACGTACCCTCGTAGACCGAAAGCGGAAGCGTTAAGTAACACGGTTGATGTAGTCAAACGTCTTCGTGATCTAACCGAACAAGTATCGAACGCACGGCACCTCCGCGATCTGCACACGTTCAGCTTGGTGACGTCCCTCGTACTCTTGATCCAGTTGAGGCCGAGGGTGAGTTGCGTCAGCACGACGACGTGTTGACGGTGATGATGAAGTTACCGACATAGGGCTTCGCCTAAGCACTACGACAATATGACCGAGGTGGAAAACTGTGGAGGGGGCACCGCACATGGCTAAAGCTCAACTTGTGTGTCTATGGGGTGCCCCCTCCCCCGTATATAAAGGAGTGGAGGAGGGGAGGGCCGACCCTCTCTATGGCGCGCCCCAAGGGGGATTCCTACTCCTAGTAGGAGTAGGTTTCCCCCTTCCCTAGATGGAATAGGAGAAGAAGGAAGGGGAAGAGGGAGACAAGGAAAGAGGGGGGCGCCGCCCCCCTCCCTAGTCCAATTCGTACCAGCCCATGGGGGGGGGATGCGCAGCCACCCCTTGAGGCCCTTCTCTCCTTTCCTGTATGGCCCATTAAGGCCCATTACTTCCCAGGCGAATTCACGTAACTCCCCCGTACTCCGAAAAATACCTGAATCACTCGGAACCTTTCCGATGTCCGAATATAGCCTTCCAATATATCGATCTTTACATCTCGACCATTTCGAGACTCCTCGTCATGTCTGTGATCTCATCTGGGAGTCCGAACAACCTTCGGTACATCAAATCACATAACTCATAATACAAATCGTCATCGAACGTTACGCGTGCGGACCCTACGGGTTCAAGAACTATGTAGACATGACTGAGACACATCTCCGGTCAATAACCAATAGCGGAACCTGGATGCTCATATTGGCTCCTACATATTCTACGAAGATCTTTATCGGTGAAACTGCATAACAACACACGTTGTTCCCTTTGTCATCAGTATGTTACTTGCCCGAGATTCGATCGTCGGTATCATCATACCTAGTTCAATCTCGTTACCGGCAAGTCTATTTACTCATTCCGTAATGCATCATCCCGCAACTAACTCATTAGTCACATTGCTTGCAAGGCTCATAGTGATGTACATTACCGAGAGGGCCTAGAGATACCTCTCCGATAGATGGAGCGACAAATCCTAATCTCGATCTATGCCAACTCAACAAATACCATTGGAGACACCTGTAGAGAATATTTATAATCACCCAGTTACGTTGTGACGTTTGATAGCACACAAGGTGTTCCTCTGGTATTCGAGAGTTGCATAATCTCATAGTCAGAGGAACATGTATAAGTCATGAAGAAAGCAGTAGCAATAAAACTGAACGATCATTATGCTAAGCTAACATATGGGTCTTGTCCATCACATCATTCTCTAGTGATGTGATCCCGTTCATCAAATGACAACACATGTCCATGGCTAGGAAACTTAACCATCTTTGATTAATGAGCTAGTCAAGTAGAGGCATACTAGGGACACTCTGTTTGTCTATGTGTTCACACATGTACTAAGTTTCCGGTTAATACAATTCTAGCATTAATAATAAACATTTATCATGATATAAGGAAATATAAATACCAACTTTATTATTGCCTCTAGGGCATATTTCCTTCAGTCTCCCACTTGCACTAGAGTCAATAATCTAGTTCATATCGTCATGTGATTTAACACCAATAGTTCACATCTTTATGTGATTAGTTCACATCTCCATGTGACTAACATCCAAAGGGTTTACTAGAGTCAATAATCTAGTTCACATCGCTATGTGATTAACACCCAAAGAGTGATCATGTTTTGCTTGTGAGAGAAATTTAGTCAACGGATCTGCCACATTCAGAGACGTATGTATTTTGCAAATTTTCTATGTCTACAATGCTTTGCACAGAGCTACTCTAGCTAATTGCTCTCACTTTCAATATGTATCTAGATCAGACTTAGAGTCATCTAGATCGGTGTCAAAGCTTGCATCGACGTAACTCTTTACGACGAACTCTTTGTCACCTCCATAACCGAGAAACATTTCCTTATTCCACTAAGGATATTTTTGACTATTGTCTAGTGATCCACTCCTGGATCACTATTGTACCCTCTTACCAAACTTATGGTGAGGTACACAATAGGTCTGGTACACAACATAGCATACATTGTAGAACCTATGACTGAGGCATAGGGAATTACTTTTCATTCTCTTCCTATTTTATGTCGTGGTCGGGTTTTGAGTCTTTACTCAACTTCACACCTTGCAACACAGGCAAGAACTCCTACTTTGACTGTTCCATTTTGAACTACTTCAAAATCTTGTTAAGGTATGTACTCATTGAAAATATATCAAGCGTCTTGATCTATCTCTATAGATCTTGATGCTCAATATGTAAGTAGCTTCACCCAGGTCTTTCTTTGAAAAACTCCTTTCAAACATTCCTTTATGCTTTCCAGAAAATTCTACATTATTTCCGATCAACAATATGTCATTCACATATACTTATCAGAAATTCTGTAGTGCTCCCACTCACTTTCTTGTAAATACAGGATTCACCGCAAGTCTATATAAAACCATATGCTTTGATCACTTTATCAAAGCATATATTCCAACTCCAAGATGGTTGCACCAGTCCATAGATGGATCGCTAGAGCTTGCTCACTTTGTTAGCACCTTTAGGATCGACAAAACCTTCTGGTTGCATCATATATAACTCTTCTTTAAGAAATACATTAAGGAATGCGGTTTTGACATCCATTTGCCAGATTACATAAAATGCGGAACATTGAACATCCAATTGGTCGAGTGGCAAAATGGGCGATTGAACTCCTTCTGTTGGATATCAAGTTTGAGGCAAAGAAAGCAATCAAGTCCCAGGCAATAGCAGATTTGCTCGTCGAGTGGACTGAACAACAGCAACCGACTCAAGTCCACTCGAAACATTGGACTATGTTCTTTGATGGATGCAAGATGTTGAATGGTTCTGGCGCTGGAATGGTTCTGGTATCCCCGCGAGGTGACAAACTCAGTTATGTCCTTTAGATTCACTTTGATTCCTCCAACAACGAAGCTGACTATGAAGCACTTCAGTATGGGTTGCGAATGGCCATTTCACTCGACGTCCATCGCCTAATGGTCTACGGTGACTCAGATTTGGTGGTCAATCAAGTGATGAAGTAGGGGGATGTCAGAAGCCCAGCTATGACTGGTTATTGCAATGCAGTAAGAAAGCTGGAAAAGAAGTTCGAAGGGCTAGAGCTCCACCACATTCCCCGACTGAAGAACCAGGCAGCGGATGACCTGGAAAAAATAGGTTACAAGCGGGAGCCCATTCCCAGCAATGTGTTTTTGGAGCATCTACACACACCATCAGTTCAAGAGGATCCTTTCACAGAAGAGGCCCCACAACCTAAGAGTTCTACTGATCCGACTGAAGTTAAAATCCCAGCCGTGGTCGACCTAATCATGGAAGTTTTGGTCGTCATTCCTGACTGGACAGTGCCGTATATCGCATATATTCCCAGGAAAGAACTTCCAGAAGACGAAGATGAAGCACGACAGATTGTCCGTCGATCTAAAGCCTTCACTATGATAAGTGGTCGATTGTACAGGGAATGTGTGACTTGAGTTGCCCAGTGATGCATTATCGTAGAGGAGGGTCGAATGATTCTTAATGATATCCACTCGGGACCTGTGGTCACCATGTGTCCTCTCGGGCAATCGTGACCAAATTATACCAAGCAGGTTTTTACTGGCCGCGAGCAAATGAAATGGCAAAGGAAATAGTCGACAAGTGTGAGGGCTGCCGGTTCTACTCCAACATGTCTCACAAGCCCGCTTCAGCCTTGAAGACCATTCCACTCGTCCATCCATTTTCTATTTGGGGGTTGGATATGGTTGGACCCTTGAGGACTGGCAGAAGTGCTTTCACCCACCTGCTTGTTGCAGTCGACAAGTTCACTAAATGGATTGAAGCCAAACCCATCACTAATCTCGATTCGAGAAATGCCATCAGCTTCATCAGAGAGTTAACATTCAGATATGGAGTCCCGCACGGCATCATCACGGACAACGGTTCAAACTTTGATTCAGATGAGTTCAGAGCTTTCTGCGCTTCCCAGGGCACCTGGGTCGACTACGCTTCAGTCGCTCACCCTCAGTCGACAAGCTGAAAGAGCAAATGGTTTGATCTTACAAGGGTTGAAACCTAGATTGTTGCGAGACCTCAAACATGCGGCTGGTGCCCGGGTAGATGAGTTACCATCAGTACTATGGGGCCTGAGAACAACGCCAAATCGGTTGACTGTCCAGACTCCCTTCTTCCTGGTTTATGGAGCCGAGGCTGTGCTGCCGACTGATTTACTCCATAACGCCCCGCGAGTGGAGCTCTTCTGAGAGCCAGAAGCAGAACAAGCCCGTCAAGACGCTGTTGATCTTTTAGAAGAAGAGAGATAGACGGCCCTGATCAGGTCGACCATCTATCAGCAAGACCTTCGTCGATTCCATGCTAGGAACATAAGAGGTCGAGCATTTCAGGAGGGGAACCTGGTTCTCCGAGTGGATCAACAACGTCCACACAAGCTTGCTCCCGCTTGGGAGGGCCCCTTCATCATCACCAAAGTTCTCCACAATGGTGCATATCACCTATACGATGTGGAACACAAGAAAGACGAGCCACGCACTTGGAATGCGGAGCTTCTCCGCCATTTTTACACTTAAGCATTCAGACTGTCGACATGTAATAAGAAGTACCTCTCAGTTTGTTTATCAAAGACATGGTTTTACAGTCTCCTAAATGATTGTTATTAATTATGCATGTGTCCAAAATCCCCCAGTGGGTGGCTTAGCCATGAATCCGATTCGCCTAAGTTTCAAAAACAAAATCCTACCGAGTGGGGACTAATGCTCTCACTCGGGGGGCTTAGCTGCGAATCCGATTCGCCTAAGTTTAAAAAATCCTACCGAGTGGAGAGCAATCCTCCCACTCAGGGGCTTAGCTGCAGTCTCGTACTCGCTTAAGTTTAAAAAATCCTACTGAGTGGAGAGCAATCCTCCCACTCGGAAGCTTAGCTGTAGTCCCGTACTCGCCTAAGTTCAAAAAATCCTACCGAGTGGAGAGCAATCGTCCCACTCGGGGACTTAGCTACAATCTTGTACTCGTCTAAGTTTAAAAAATCCTACCAAATGGAGAGCAATCCTCCCACTCGGAGGCTTAGCTGAAGTTTTGTACTCGCCTAAGTTTAAAAAATCCTACCGAGTGGAGAGCAATCCTCCCACTCGGGGGCTTAGCTGCAGTCCCGTCCTCGCCTAAGTTTAAAAAATCCTACCGAGTGGAGAGCAATCCTCCCACTCAGGGGCTTATCTGCAGTCCTGAACTCGCTTAAGTTTAAAAAATCCTACCAAGTGGAGAGCAATCCTTCCACTCGGGGGCTTAGCTGTAGTCCCGTACTCGCCTAAGTTTAAAAAATCCTACCGAGTGGGGAGCAATCCTCCCACTTGGGGGCTTAGCTGCAGTCTCGTACTCGCCTAAGTTTAAAAAATCCTACCGAGTGGAGAGCAATACTCCCACTCGGAGGCTTAGCTACGGTCTCGTACTCGCCTAAGTTTAAAAAATCCTACCGAGTGGAGAGCAATCCTCCCACTCGGAGGCTTAGCTGCAGTCCCGTACTCGCCTAAGTTTAAAAAATCCTACCGAATGGAGAGCAATCCTCCCACTCAGAGGCTTAGCTGCAGTCCCGTACTCGCCTAAGTTTAAAAAATCCTACCTAGTGGAGAGCAATCCTCCCACTCGGGGGCTTAGCTGCAGTCTCGTACTCGCCTAAGTTTAAAAAATCCTACCGAGTGGAGAGTAATCCTCCCACTCGGAGGCTTAGCTGCAGTCCCGTACTCGCCTAAGTTTAAAAAATCCTACCAAGTGGAGAGCAATCCTGCAACTCGGGAGCTTAGCTGCAGTCTCGTACTCGCCTTAGTTTAAAAAATCCTACCAAGTGGAGAATAATCCTCCCACTCGGGGGCTTAGTTGCAGTCTCGTACTCGCCTAAGTTTAAAAATCCTACCGAGTGGAGAGCAATCCTCCCACTCGGAGGCTTAGCTGCAGCTTCGTACTCGCCTAAGTTTCAAGCACACTCCGTCCTGATCCACAAGGACGATGAGGTGCCGGTCGACTGCGACCTTATCCTCAGAGCTGCGGCACAAATACAATGTCCGCTCCATCCTGATCCGCAAGGAGGATGAGGTGCAGGTCGACCGTGACCTTATCCTCAGAGCTGCGGCACAAATACAATGTCCGCTCCATCCTGATCCACAAGGACGATGATGTGCCGGTCGACTGCGACCTTATCCTCAGAGCTGCAGCACAAATACAATGTCCGCTCCATCCTGATCCACAAGGACGACGAGGTGCAGGTCAACTACGACCTTATCCTCAGAGCTGCGGCACAAATACAATGTCCGCTCCATCCTGATCCGCAAGGACGACGAGGTGCAGGTCATGGACGGCACCGAGTGCCCTTGTTCATGATCCACTCGACTGAGCTGCACCACAGAGTCAGTAGCAATTCAGACTGAAGAATCAAATTCCACTCATAGCCAAGAGATTCAAAAACAACAAAGTTCAGATAAATCCTACGAGGTTCCAGACAACAGATTAAAGTACTCTGGCATTCGGCCCGAAGTAGTTTTAACGGTTACAAAACCACTCATCATACCGACGAAAATTTAATAAGATCATAAAAAGTTTGTTCACTCCGTAGGAGGGGCACTAGCAGGCTCAACGAACTCATCCAGGTCAATTCCATCTGCAATTCGAGTAGCGGCAGCAATGAAGGTCTCCATGAAAGACTGGAAGTCGAGTGTCTTGGTGTTGGCAACCTTGATCGCTGCTAGCTTTTCTTCCTTAGCCTCCTTACAATGGACTCGAACAAGTGACAGAGCTACGTCAGCACCGCATCGAGCAGATGACTTCTTCCATTCCTGCACTCGACCAAGGATCTCATTGAGTCGAGTCATCAAGGACTTGAGGTCATTTTGGAGCGTCTCCTTCGGCCAAAGCGCCGTGTCGATCCGCGACACCGCAACCTTCAGGCGAGCGAGGTAGTCTGTAACGCTGGCAAGACGGGATTACTATCGGAGCACATTCATAGCAGCTTCATCATTGACAGGAGAATTGATGGGGCACAAGCTCATCTCGATTCGCCCAGTTTCTTCCTCAAAGTTTTGACAGAATTCTACAACCACAAAGAGTTAATGAGTCGACCGATTTATGGTGACTGGATGACAGCAAAGCAGTCGGACAAGGAAAGATACCTTCAAGCATAAGGAATAACTTCTTGGCGAGTGCTCCCAGATAGGCCTCCAGGTCATTTCTCTTACGAGAAGTGCCTTCAATCTTGTCATTCAAAGCTACCTTATCTTTCTTCAGATGGGTCACTTCTTGATTGGCCTCGGCAAGAGATGTTTTCAACTTGGCATTGTCTTCCTCGAGCGCCCCGACTAAAGCTAGCTTCTTATCGGCGAGTGTTGCTTTCTCCTGAGCCTCCTTCTGCGCTACGGCAAGTGCTACCTCTTGAGCATGCGTTGGTTTTCCCTTGAAGAGGAAAGGGTGATGCAGCAGAGCAGCGTAAGTCTTTCCCTCAGTTTTTTGAGAACCAAGGTATCAATCCAGTAGGAGACCACGCGCGAGTCACCTCGTACCTACACAAACAAATAAGAACCTCACAACCAACGCGATAAAGGGGTTGTCAATCCCTTCACGACCACTTGCAAGAGTGAGATCTGATAGAGATAATAATAATAAGATAAATATTTTTGGTATTTTTATGATATAGATTGAAAGTAAAGATTGCAAAATAAAGTAGATTGGAAACTTGTATGATGAAAAATGGACCCGGGGGCCATAGGTTTCACTAGTGGCTTCTCTCAATATAACATAAGTATTACGGTGGGTGAACAAATTACTGTCGAGCAATTGATAGAATTGAGCATAGTTATGAGAATATCTAGGTATGATCATGTATATAGGCATCACGTCCGTGACAAGTAGACCGACTCCTGCCTGCGTCTACTACTATTACTCCACACATCGACCGCTAACCAACATGCATCTAGAGTATTAAGTTCATAAGAATAGAGTAATGCCTTAAGCAAGATGACATGATGTAGAGGGATAAACTCATGCAATATGATATAAACCCCATCTTTTTATCCTCAATGGCAACAATACAATACATGTTGTTTCCCCTACTGTCATTGGGATCGAGCACCGCAAGATTGAACCCAAAGCTAAGCACTTCTCCCATTGCAAGAAAGATCAATCTAGTAGGCCAAACCAAACTGATAATTCAAAGAGACTTGCAAAGATAACCAATCATACATAAAAGAATTCAGAGAAGTTTCAAATATTGTTCATAGATAATCTTGATCGTAAACCCACAATTCATCGGATCTCGACAAACACATCGCGAAAGAAGATTACATCGAATAGATCTCCAAGAAAACCGAGGAGAACTTTGTATTGAGATCCAAAGAGAGAGAAGAAGCCATCTACCTAATAACTATGGACCCGAAGGTCTGAGGTAAACTACTCACACATCATCACACTACTAGGGAAAAGGCTAGCAGCAACGCGGGTTTTAGGTGTATCAGTAGCGCGCGGACCGGCGCTACTAATAAGGCGCTACAGCTAACACATAGCAGTAGCGCGTGCTCACAGCGCTAGTGCTACACAAGTGTAGCAGCAGCACGCTTAGTGGAAGCTCGCTACTGCTAATAGCTATAGCGCGCTTCTTCCGTGCGCTCTACTGCTACACAAGTGTAGCAGCAGCACGCTTAGTGGAAGCTCGCTACTGCTAATAGATATAGCGCGCTTCTTCCGTGCGCGCTACTGCTACTACCGCACTGCTGCTAACTTTTCTCCACTTGCTACTGCTAATTTTAGTAGTTTTTTTCCGGCATATTTGTTTTGTATTTGAACAGGCTTTATAGAAGAATCTTTAGCACATACAAATGTCATCATGATACACATACAAATGCCTGCGAGACCACAGATGTAATCATAGCATATACATACAAATAGTCTCATCATAATCATCATCCAACACAAAGTGGTCTCTCATCATCATCTCGAAAATAGCGATACAAGTCTCGATTACTTGCAAATACATCGTCATCCATCTAAACAATGATATACGCGAGAAGAGCTATCACTTTGAGTACATGAGTTCGTATCCCTCTCTCGCATTAGCGTGAACCTAAACTAACTACGGCCTGTCGCTCAAAAACCGGAAACCGGTACACCTGGGCCTGACACTCCGGCCACTTGTCATATATGTACTCCTGGCGTAGCACTTCTTCGCCATCTATGATCTATGCACCTGCATCGTCACATGAGTCGATGATATGCAACATATATAGTTGAGCAACAGAAAGAGACATACTTGGCAAAAATAGAAACAACATATCATAAGCATAAATAACAAAGTTCATCGTACCCCAAAATGCCCTAACTAGAGTGATTTTCGCTAGTCGAGGAGGAGGACGGTTTAATTACATCACAAATAAAGTTTCACCGTGCATAACTCAAAGTTTTGTCATACAGAAAGTATGGACTAAATGGACACATTGTCATATATCGACAATCACTCCAACATGTCGTTCCATCCATCCAAGTCAGGGAGATAGTCCCCGAGCCTAGTGAAAGGCTTCAGGTCGAGACGCTGAGAGGCTATCCATGTTCGGACGTCTTCTCGCGACATTTGTCCTTCTCCGTAGAACATCCTTGTTTTTCCGACGACCTCCTTCATGATGATTTGGGCAAGTTCGCGCTGGATGTTATAGAACTCAGCTCGAAGTCGATGATCCTCGATATCTCCTATGTCCTTTGCCCATTGTAGAATATGGGCATCCCCGGAAGAAGGTGACATGCGAAGGTTCTGGTGATCCCGTCTGTACTCCAGCATGTGGTGTAGGACATAGAATCCATCATTAAGAGAATCGTTCGGTTGGTGGATGCACCAGAAGTCGGTCTTATGGCCGAAGGCGACCCTGCCGCCCCTTCTCTTCTTGTCCCTGACCTCTCCACCCATTGATTGGTAGTAATACATAGCACTATCGAGAACATCCTTGATGTGGGTGTAATCCTTTTTGTGAATGTTCTTCGACGAGTCCAAGTAAAGAGCATGGGAGAATCGGGGGTAGAGGATGATGAGGACGGCGCGCCCGCCGCTGCGCAAAATAAGGCCTCAAATTAATTAGCCTCCACAGTGCAAATGAATGATTGAAATCGAAGGAAGGATAGCAGCGCAGATGACTTACACAGGATGATAAGGCACGAGAATCGCCCCCATGTCCTTATTGGCGAGCATGAAACTGACGATGTAATCCCTCGCGTATTCACGGTGCTTTGTGCAGACTCCCAAGAAGCCCTCGTGCATGTAGTACGGGTCAGCAACACAGATATGAGATATCTGCTCAACCCCGATGATGTAGTTCATGTGCAAGGCATAAAGGCGGACACACGTAAAATCCAGCTTCTTCACGTGAAACATGTCGAATATGTAATCGAATCGGAGGAAGAACTTATCCGCGGGGAAGCTGTCGATGTACGACATTTGCCGCGGAATGTTAACCACGTAGAGTGGGTATCTTGGATCTTTAGAGGCGATGAAGACTTTCTCTACCCACAACACATCCTCATGAAGTCTCCTTAGATCGCCGAATCTGGCCCGTAGCGCTGTTGCAGGTAGGATTGGTTGACCGGCGATATGACATTTATCCACATCGAGGATATCTATACGGTCCTGAAGCCGAGGCTGCTGAGGCGGCTGGATCATAGAATCAACTATTTTGCCTTTCCTCGCTCTCTTCCTAGACTTCTTTACTACCGGAAGGTCATCCATAATACGTTGAGACGGCAATTCAGGCACCGACTCATGACGCTCAAACCCTGAGGAGGCGCCAGTATAGACATACTGTTCAGCGCCATCGTCGTCCTCATCCTCATCCATGGCGACGTCATCAGCGACTAATGGAGCCTCCTCCTTACCCCGTCCGCTATCACCTAACCCGACACCCGACGCTAATTGGGTAGGTGGGGTGTTGATGTTCATACCTTGCTGAGGCTGCGTGCTCGTGGGTGTGCTCCCGGCCGCCTCCAGACGAAGCAGACTCTTTGGCCACAACATAACCCACCCATAGCAACAATCACCAAGCCGCGGCGGTGTCTCATCGTCATCCCCCACTAGTATTGGAGGAGGCAAATTCTTGTGGCCCTATTTGACACTGGCCACAGAAACCTTGAAGACGTTCAGGGGGATCGGCCGGCTGTGGAACAATGGTTCCTTCGGCTCCATTATCGTCGCCTTCCCCACGTCCACCTTCTGGTCGCCGATGGTGTACAATATGGTGCACGGGGTTTCGTCGGCCTGCAAAGAAAAGTCTGCGACACGAGACATCCGAAAGGCAACGAAAACGAGAGATTATACATTTATATTGAAGGGGGCCGGTGTGACAGATACCATGAGGGCGTCGAGCTCAGCCAAAGATGAAGCACCGCCGAGCACGTCCGGTGCGGGAGCCGGTGCGGGAGCAGGTGCATGCAGGTGCTGGTGCAACGCTAGTCGAGCTGCTCCCCGCCAAGAAGTCAGCAAGGGGAAAGTCTGCTACATTTTTTCGGGATTTTTCCTGGTCCAATTGAAAACGGCCGGAACCAAGGTAGTAGAAATATCTACAGCCACCTGTTTTGTGGCAGCTACCGCTGCTGCGACTGTCTGAGTTGATTTCTTCTCAACCGCAATCTCAACCCTCTTGTCGATGTTTTCTTCATTTAACCTCTGTCTTTCCTTTCTCTCCTCCGTGGTCTCACGGTAGTACTTCTTCCACGTGGCGCCGTCTCCGACACCGTGCACGCGTCCATACGACGGTCGAGTATCCACCGTTTGTTGTTTCAATATGTTCAATGCCCGGTTGAATGGAGTGTCCCACTTGGGCCTCGCCAATGCCTCAGACGGCGAGTCGCTTTCGGCCGCAATCCTATCCTACTCTCTCAGCAAAAGGCACAAGGATCGTTTACAAATATGACTAACGTGTGTAGTCGAATTGATCAGAAACTAAAATTACCAGCAGTCTAATGAACTCCGTAATGACCGGTTTTGTCTCGTAAACCTTCTTCATTGGGTCCCAACGGTGCCGGGCCCTAAGGACGTCACGCTCCTGTGGGACGGTGAACTCCGCCAAGGGGTCTGGGATGCCCAGACTCGCGGCTTCCGCGTCCTCCTTGGCCCATTTGGACCTCTTTCCACCGTAACCACGGCTTCCGAGGTGGTGGCTCCCAATGTCCCTCTCTTGAAGCCCCTTCATGTACTTAGACTTTTTTTGGCAGCTTCGGCCTCACAAGCCTCCTTGAATATTTGAAACTGCTCTTCCGTGATTGTCGGATTGTCCTTTACAATCTCGGAGTAGTGTTCCTTATTGACGATGATCCTTGCTTTCACTCGATTTTTCCAGGCGGCCAACGCGTCGCTAAACTTGGTCATGGCGTGTTTGTTTATCTTCTTCATTGCCGGGTCCTCATCTGGATCTACATAATCCTTCTCATTCCGGCCCAGGAACAAGAATATCTGGTGAAACTTGTTTAGGAGGGAGCTCCTCATATTTTCTATCGTATGTAGTTTCTCATCGTTGATGGTGGCGGTTGTCCGTACGATGCAGCCTATTTGATTGCCGTAGCATCGACACGCTTCCTCGGGCGCCTTTGGCTCAAAATTGCCGTCATCCACCTCCGTGACCACCAGTCTAGTAGTCCTGAGTTTGTTAGGAACCCATTGCCTCTTTGCTTTCGGTTCTACACCAGCTCCGCTCCCCGAGGCAACATCGGTCTCAGTCTCAGCGCCGATGTCGATGCCAGTCTGAGTCTGAGTGCCAGTCTCAGTCTCAGCACCGGTCTTCGTGTCGGTCTCAGTCCCCGATGCCACCGGTGGGCCCAGCAACAACATCGGTTTATCATCGTTAAGGCTAAAAAATTCGTCTGCCGCCCGGTAGACGTCGTCGCAATCACCAGAACCCTGTCCTTCATCGTTGCTAGCCATGTTTCCTATGATTAAATCTAGTCAATTAATTCTAGACCTAATAAAATGAATAATGACATTAAAAAAGGCCTATTGTTTTGCAGGAATGTTGACTCCTTCCTGGTGTGGCAAATCACGGGCACTCGATATGTCCTAGTTTGTAGCACAAGTCATGCCGAAATTCACAGAAAATTTCGGCATGACCTTTGCTAAAAAGTGGACAAATCGAGAACCTAAAATTTGCCGGAACGGAAATGAATCAAACATTCCGGCAAAACATATATAGGCCACTCAGCTTCATTGAAACAACAAAGTCACTTGGGCACAAACAACATGACCACTTCAATAAAAAGATATAATCAACAATAAAAGTCTAGGAAGGGATCATCTTTAAAATAAAACTTGCCTAAATAACCTATATAATTAACCTAATTAAACTAGTTAACCTGACTAGTTCTCTGTCAAAGCCCTAACTAAAATTTTGCACTAACCTAGGTAATTAACCTAATTAAACTAGTTAACCTAACTACTTCTCTGTCAAAGCCCTAACTAAATTTTGACCATCCTGGATAATTAACATAATTAAACTAGCTAACCTATGCATGAGAGAGAGAGGAGGGGTGGGGGCTTACAGAGGATGGCTCCGGTGGTGGCGAGGGAGGCAGTGGTGGCGAGGGAGGCAGGGGCGTCTCCAGTGACGGCGATGGAGGCAGTTGTGGCGAGGGAGGATCCGGTGGCATCGACGACGGCTCCGGTGGCGTCGATGAGGCCGCGCGGCTCCGTGGCGTTGGGGACGGCTCCGATGGCGTCGACGGCGCACGACTCTGGTGGCTCCGGGGGCGTTGACGTCGGCAGGAGACGGCGGCGAAGTGGGGCGATGGCGAATCGGGGAGACGGCGGCGGGGTGGGTCGAGAGATTTGGGGGGCAAGTGGTGGCCGGGGGGGAAACGGTTTTTTGGTTAAGTCAAAACTAGCGGTAGCGCGTTTCGCAGGACGTGCTATAGCTAAGGTAGCTATAGCGCCTTTTCCAAAACGCGCTACTGCTATACATATGTAATTTTCTCTCTTTTTTATTTCCTTTTCTGTTTCTATAGCGGGGGTCCTGGAAACGCGCTGCAGGTGCGTTAGCTACAACGCCTCTTACTACCACATGCTACAGCTAAGCCTTTCTCTGTTTTTTCGCTTTTTCATTTATTTTGCTTTACATTTTATTTTATTTTTCTCCTTTTTCTGTTTCTTTCATTTTCATTTACTTTTCTATTTGTTTTTCATTTTATTTTATTTCCATTAGCAATATCGCTGTTACAGGGAAACTCGTTGCTACTCATGCCCTAGCAGTAGCGCGCTTCCTGCAAGGCCGCTACTGCTATGCGTAGCCCATCGTTCCAGCAATGGGAATATTAGTAGTAGCGCTTTTACGGGCACAAGCGCTACTGCTAGACTCCTATCTGCAGCGCGGTTTATTCTGAACCGCTACTGCTATCTAGCACTAGCGCCCTTTTTTAACCCGCGCTGTTGCTAAATTTCTGTGTATAAGGTTTTCCCTAGTAGTGTCAGCAGGGCCATGAAGTTGATGTAGAGGCCCTCCGTGATCAATGCCCCCTCCGGCGGAGCTCCGGAAAAGGCCCCAAGATGGGATCTCTTGGGTACAGAAGGTTGCAGCGGTGGAAATAGGGTTTCGTGGTGCTCCTGGATGTTTTTGGGGTATGTGAACATATATAGGAGGAAGAAGTAGGTCAGTTGAGCCACGAGGGGGAGGGCGCGCCCAGGGGGGTAGGCATGCCCCCTGCCTCGCGGCCTCCACATTGGTTGCTTGACGTCCACTCCAAGTCCTCTGGATCACGTTTGCTCCAAAAATCACGCTCCCAAAGGTTTCATTCCGTTTGGACTCCGTTTGATATTCCTTTTCTACGAAACACTGAAATAGGCAAAAAAACAGCAATTTGGGCTGGGCCTCCGGTTAATAGGTTAGTCCCAAAAATAATATAAAAGTGTAAAATAAATCCTATTAACATCCAAAACAGATAACATAATAGCATGGAACAATCAAAAATTATAGATACGTTGGAGACGTATCAAGCATCCCCAAGCTTAATTCCTGCTCATCCTCGAGGAGGTAAATGATAAAAACAGAATTTTTGATGTGGAATGCTTTCTAGAATATTCTTCAATGTATGTTTGTCTATTGTGGCATGAATGTTCAGATCCGAAAGATTCAAGATAAAAGTTTATTGTTGACATAAAAATAGTAATACTCCAAGTATGCTAATCAAGCAATTATGTCTTATCAAAATACCATACCCAGAGAAAACTTATCCCTACAAAGTCATATAGTTTGGCCATGCTTCATTTTCTTCACACAAAATGCTCTCATCATGCACAAACCCGATGACAAGCCAAGCAATTGTTTCATACTTAGCCTTTTCAAACTTTTTCAACTTTTACGCAATATATGAGCGCGAGCCATGGACATAGCACTATGGGTGGAATAGAATATGATGATTGAGGTTGTGTGAGAATACAAAAAGGGAGAAAGTCTCACATTGATGCGGCTAATCAATGGGCTATGGAGATGCCCACCGATTTATGTCAATGCAAGGAGTAGGGATTGCCATGCAATGGATGCACTAGAGCTATAATTATATGAAAGCTCATCAAAGAAACTAAATGGGTGTGCATCCAACTCGCTTGCTCACGAAGACCTAGGGCATTTGAGGAAGCCCATCATTGAAATATACAAGCCAAGTTCTATAATGAAAAATTCCCACTAGTATATGAAAGTGACTAAATAAGAGACTCTCTATCATGAAGATCATGGTGCCACTTTGAAGCACAAGTGTGGAAAAAGGATAGTAACATCGTCCCTTCTCTCTTTTTCTCTCATTTTTTTATTTGGGCCTTCTTTCTTTTTTTGGCCTATTTTTTTCGTCCGGAGTCTCATCCCGACTTGTGGGGGAATCATAGTCTCCATCATCCTTTCCTCACTAGGACAATGCTCTAATAATGATGATCATCACACTTTTATTTTCTTACAACTCAAGTATTACAACTCGATACTTAGAACAAAATATGACTCTATGTGAATGCCTCCGGCGGTGTACCGGGATTGCGATGAATCAAGGGTGACATGTATGAAAAATTAAGAACGGTGGCTTTGCCACAAATACGATGTCAACTACATGATCATGCAAAGCAATATGACAATGATGATGCGTGCCATAATAAATGGAACGGTGGAAAGTTGCATGGCAATATATCTCGGAATGGCTATGGAAATGCCATAATATGTAGGTATGGTGGCTGTTTTGAGGAAGATATAAGGAGGCTTATGTGTGATAGAGCGTATCATATCACGGGGTTTGGATGCACCGGCGAAGTTTGCACCAACTCTCAAGTTGAGAAAGGGCAGTGCACGGTACCGAAGAGGCTAGCAATGATGGAAGGGTGAGAGTGCGTATAATCCATGGACTCAACATTAGTCATAAAGAACTCACATACTTATTGCAAAAATCTACAAGCCATCAAAACCAAGCACTACGCGCATGCTCCTAGGGGGATAGATTGGTAGGAAAAGACCATCGCTCGTCCCCGACCGCCACTTATAAGGAAAGCAATCAAAGAACACCCCATGCTTCAAATTTGTCACATAACATTTACCATACGTGCATGCTATGGGACTTGCCAACTTCAACACAAGTATTCATCAATTTCACAATTACTCAACTAGCACACCTCTAATATTACCACCTTTATATCTCAAAACCATCTATCAAGCATCCAACTTCTCTTAGCATTTAAAATTTATAACCAAAGTGAATTACCATGTTGTTCTAAAGGACTCTCAAAATGATATAAGTGAAGCATGAGAGATCAATTATTTCTATAAAATAGAACCACTGTCGTGCTCTAAAAGATATAAGTGAGGCACTAGAGCAAAAACTATATTGCTCAGAAGATATAAGTGAAGCACATAGAGTATTCTAATAAATTCCAATTCATATGTGTCTCTCTAAAAAGGTGTGTACAGCAAGGATGATTGTGGTAAACTGAAAAGTAAAGACTCAAATCAAATAAGACGCTCCAAGCAAAACACATATCATGTGGCGAATAAAAATATAGCTCCAAGTAAAGTTACCGATGGACGAAGACGAAAGAGGGGATGCCTTCCGGGGCATCCCCAAGCTTAGGCTTTTGTTTTTCCTTGAATTTTACCTTGGGGTGCCTTGGGAATCCCCAAGCTTAGTCTCTTGCCACTCCTTGTTCCATAATCCATCAAATCTTTACCCAAAACTTGAAAACTTCACAACACAAAACTTAAAAGAAAATCTTCGTGAGCTCCGTTAGTAAAAGAAAACAAACCACCACTTCAAGGTACTGTAATGAACTCATTATTTATTTATATTGGTGTTAAACCTACTGTATTCCAACTTTTCTATGGTTCATAAACTCTATTACTTGCCATAGATTCATCAAAATAAGCAAACAACACATGAAAAACAGAATCTGTCAAAAACAGAACAGTCTGTAGTAATCTGTAAGTTTCGAATACTTCTGGAACCCAAAAAATTCTAAAATAAATTTCTGGACGTGAGGAATTTATCTATTAATCATCTTAAAAAAGAATTAACTAAATAGCACTCTCCAGTAAAAAAATGGCAGCAGTTCTCGTGAGCGCTAAAGTTTCTGTTTTTTACAACAAGATCAAAAAGACTTTCCCCCAAGTCTTCCCAACGGTTCTACTTGGCACAAACACTAATTAAACACAAAAACACAACCAAAACAGAGGCTAGATAAATTATTTATTACTAAACAGTAAAAAATCAAGGAATAAAAATAAAATTGGGTTGCCTCCCAACAAGCGCTATCGTTTAACGCCCCTAGCTAGGCATAAAAGCAAGGATAGATCTAGGTATTGCCATCTTTGGTAGGCAATCCTTCAATAAGACACCTATAATTCCTAGGAGTCTATTTATTTTTATTAATTATCAAACTCCTAGGCATGAATTCGAGAAAATCATTTGTAGCAAAAGGTTCCTTAAGGATAGTGAGAAAGTTGGGGTGAACACTTTAGGATTTGAGGTCCGCATTTCCCTTACTAGAAGTTTCACCCTTATTTTTAGGAACATACATCAATTTGGCAATCTTAGCACTAGGAGGAGTGTTTTTCACGGAAGAAAAGGTAGACCCTAGGTTGGTAATAATATCCTCAATTTTATCAATTCTAGTGGAATCTTGATCTATCTTTTCATTAACTAAAGGTCCCTTTTCTTTAAAAAATTTTAAGAGAAACTCCTACCTAAGATCCGTATTGGTAATTTGGTTATGGATATTTCTATCCAAATTTTCAATTAACTCTACAGTGGCAACTTCAATAATTTCAAGTCGTTGCATCACATGTTCCAAAGTTAAAATAGTTCCATTAACCAAGAGAGGTGGTGTGCCAAACAAATCTATCATAGCATTGTAAGAATCAAAAGTGTGGCTACCCAAGAAATTTCCTCCGGTAATGGTATCAAGAATATATCTATTCCAAGGAATGATGCCTACATAAAAATTGCAAAGAAGAACGAAAGTAGATTGCTTCCTAGTAGATTTATTTTGCGCATTGCAAATTCTGAACCAAGCATCTTTTAGATTTTCTCCCTCCATTTGTTTAAAATTAAGGACCTCATTCTCGGGAGATAAAGGAGTAGATAAAGGACTAGCCATAACAACAAAGCAAGTGAAAGAAAGGAGAACGAAAAAGAGGGCGAATAAAACGGCAAGGGTGAAGTGGGGGAGAGGAAAATGAGAGGAAAATGGCGAATAATGTAATGCGAAGGATAAGAGTTGTGATGGGTACTTGGTATGTCTTGACTTGGCGTAGATCTCCCCGGCAACGGCACCGGAAATCCTTCTCGCTACCTCTTGAGCATGCGTTGGTTTTCCCTTGAAGAGGAAAGGGTGATGCAGCAAAGTAGCGTAAGTATTTCCCTCGGTTTTTGAGAACCAAGTTATCAATACAGTAGGAGACCATGCCCGAGTCACCTCGTACCTACACAAACAAATAACAACCTCACAACCAACGCGATAAAGGGGTTGTCAATCCCTTCACGGCCACTTGCAAGAGTGAGATCTGATAGAGATAATAATAATAAGATAAATATTTTTGGTATTTTTATGATATAGATTGAAAGTAAAGATTGCAAAATAAAGTAGATTGGAAACTTGTATAATGAAAAATAGACCCGAGGGCCATAGGTTTCACTAGTGGCTTCTCTCAAGATAGCATAAGTATTACGGTGGGTGAACAAATTATTGTCGAGAAATTGATAGAACTGAGCATAGTTATGAGAATATCTACGTATGATCATGTATATAGGCATCACGTCTGTGACAAGTAAACCGACTCCTGCTTGCATCTACTACTATTACTCCACACATCGACCGCTATCCAACATGCACCTAGAGTAGTTCATAAGAACAGAGTAACGCCTTAAGCAAGGTGACATGATGTAGAGGGATAAACTCATGCAATATGATATAAACCCCATATTTTTATCCTCGATGGCAACAATACAATACGTGTCATTTCCCCTACTGTCACTGGGATCGAGCACCGCAAGATTGAACCCAAAGCTAAGCACTTCTCCCATTGCAAGAAAGATCAATCTAGTAGGCCAAACCAAACTAATAATTTGAAGAGACTTGCAAAGATAACCAATCATACATAAAAGAATTTAGAGAAGATTCAAATATTGTTCATAGATAATCTTGATCATAAACCCACAATTCATCGGATCTCGACAAACACACCGTAAAAGAAGATTACATCGAATAGATCTCCAAGAAAACCGAGGAGAACTTTGTATTGAGATCCAAAGAGAGAGAAGAAGCCATCTAGCTAATAACTATGGACCCGAAGGTCCGAGGTAAACTACTCACACATCATCGGAGGGGCCATGGAGTTGATGTAGAGGCCCTCCGTGATCAATGCCCCCTCCGGCGGAGCTCCGGAAAAGGCCCCAAGATGGGATATATTGGGTACAGAAGGTTGTGGCGGTGGAAATAGGGTTTCGTGGTGCTCCTGGATGTTTTCGGGGTATGTGAAAATATATAGGAGGAAGAAGTAGGTCGGTTGAGCCACGAGGGGGGAGGGCGCGCCCAGGGGGTAGGCGCGCCCCCTGCCTCGTGGCCTCCTTGTTGGTTGCTTGACGTCCACTCCAAGTCCTCTAGATCACGTTTGTTCCAAAAATCACGCTCCCGAAGGTTTCATTCCGTTTGGACTCCGTTTGATATTCCTTTTCTATGAAACACTGAAATAGGCAAAAAAACAACAATTTGGGCTGGGCCTCCGGTTAATAGGCTAGTCCCAAAAATAATATAAAAGTGTAAAATAAAGCCCATTAACATCCAAAACATATAATATAATAGCATGGAACAATCAAAAATTATAGATATGTTGGAGACGTATCAGCAAGATCAAGATCCTTCTGTGCTAGAGCCTGCCTCATTTTCTCTAAAAATATACATATACAACAAACAAGCACTCGGTTCAGCAAGAAGAATGAGGAGACGACTAGAGAAACAATCCAATTACAGAGTCGACAAGGTGTTACCTTCCATACCAGCTACTTCGTCTTTGGCCTTCTGCTAGTTCTGCTTGGCCAACTCCAGGTCAAGGTTGAGATGTCTCTGCTTCTCTTCGAATTCAGCAAACTTGGAGATGAGCTCACAAGATTTCTAAAGTCAGTAAAAGATGCATCAGCGGACATAATCGAAGATTATTCGCTTCTGAGTGAAAAGAACTCTAAGACTACTGCAGAATTAAACATTCAATAGTAGTCTCGGGGACTACACCCAGTGGGTGCACTTAGCGTGCCCCCACTGGTCCAGGTTCCACTCGACATGGTTCCACCCAGACTGAGTGGAAAGAAAGAAAAAAGGGCAACAACTATTCTCTGACCCCAACTGACTACCCGCAGTCGACCGCGGTCTCGGGGACTACACCCAGTGGGTGCACTCAGCGTGCCCCTACTGGTTCAGGTTCCGCTCGACATGGTTCGCCCAGACCAAGTGGAAGAATTGAACAACAAGATATTTTCATCAAGACCCCCGCCGAATCACACATTCGACGGCGGCCTCGAGGACTACACCCAGTGGGTGCACTCTACGTGCCCCCACTACTCCAAAGTTGCAATTGGCATAACCTAGTCGACTCAATTGGAAAGATTAGTCAGCATAAATTGAAACACCCAGTGGGTGTATAGATGTGAAGAACAAGCTGATAGATGGATGCACAATGAAAGTTTTCCTGGTAGCATATCCTAACAGAACAAGCGTCAAGATAGGAGATCAGTCGGAAACCAACTAACCTGGACTTTAGCTCGGAGGGCTGCACTGGCATCATAGGCGGCTTGGCTGGTCTCGTGCACTGTCTTCATCCGCTCCATCATCAAGCCTGCTTGGCATATCGCTTTCGCAGCAGCGCCTGCTTGGTCTTCCGGGACGTGATGGATGACGAACAGCAGAGACGTGGGTCCAGTCATGGCAACTTGAGGATCCGAGGCGTGGTGCTAGACAGATGGATCAGGGACTTGTGCACTTGACGAGGAAGGGCGTTCAGTTGACACTGGAACAGCAAAAGTAACAGAATCATGGTTCACGTCTGCGGGCTGCTGAACCACTGGTTCCGTCACTGGTGTTGACTCTGACGTCTGGCCAACTGGTGCGTTCTTGCTCGAAGTCTTGCCCCTCCTCCCCATGACTCTCTGTGGCACACCTTCATTGTCATTTGGAAGTTCAATGACATTCTTTGGAGCACCAAAGCAATCAGTTACATGAGTTCAGTCGACCATCAAATGGCTGATAAAGTAAAGACCAAATGACAAAAATTATACCCGCGTGGGAGGTAACTGCGTCCTCCATCTCCTCGTCTTCATCATCTTGGTACATTGAAGTCCCAGAGGCAGCACTGCAAATTTCAGAATTTACTCGGTTAAAACGGGAAAGTGAATCGACCAAAGAACGGGTCACGCTAAAAATAAGAGGTCGAGCTCAGTGATTACCCAGAAGCCATAGGGACATCCACTTTGATCTTGGGCAAGGGCTTCGGGTTTTGGCGGCACGACTTTGAGTTGCTTCGGAGCTTTCTAAGTCGGCACAGGAGAAGATGTCCTTGTGCGCTTGGAAGTCTGTTCAGTCAGCGGAGTCGCTTTTCCACGTTCACTGGCCGGGTCCTGCCTCTGCTTGGAGCATCTGTCCATGCAAGGAGGGGAGTCGACCTCCTCACCACTGCTCAAGTCCTCGCTCTCCTCGTCTCCCCTTCCGTTAGAATGCCACTCGCCACTGTCGCCTCCACTCGCCTCTCCCTCATCCTCCTGCTCTCCATTGGGCATCGAGTACATCTCAGTGTAGATCTGCAAGACACGGGGTCGAGTGGATATCAATCAGTTTCAAGAACAAACACATATTAGAGCAAAATATAGTCAGAAGGAAAGATCAGACCTTGTCAGGTTCGGTGGTGTTGTCGAGTCGACGAACCCTCCTAGACCCCCTGGGGTTGTCTTTGTTGCCAGTAATACCTTGCAGCCACTGCGCCACCGTTCCCTCATCGACTTCTTCTAGGTGGATCTGAGTGATGTATTCAGCGCCCGAGTACATCCACATTGGATGATCACATGCTTCGAGTGGCGGATGCGTCGACTAAGAAATACTTCTATCAGGTCCATGCCAGTCACACCGTCACGGTCAAGTTGGACTACTCTCTCAACCAACATATTCACCTCCGCTTTCTCAGCTAGAGTCACTCTCAAGGGAGAAGGCTTCTCAACTCGTTCTATGGAAAATGGGGGAAGGCCAGTCGACTGACCCAGGGTTGGTTGGTCCTTACAATAGAACCAGGTCGACTGCCACCCCCTGACTGACTCGAAAAGAATAATAGTGGGGAAAGTGCTTTTATTTCTCATCTGGATCCCCACACCCCCGCACATCTAGATCACGTGTGTCCTCTCATCACTCTGATTGGCCTTTTTTACCGACTGGGAACGACAGGTGAAAATGTGTTTGAAGAGGCCCCAGTGCGGTCGACAACCCAGAAAGTTTTCACACATGGACATGTATGCGGCAAGGTATGTTATGGTGTTGGGATAAAAGTGATGAAGTTGGGCTCCAAAAAAGTTCAAGAAACCCTGGAAGAAGGGGTGGGGAGGAAAAGAGAAGCCGCGGTCGACATGGGTCGCAAGAAGGACGCACTCACCCTCTTGCGGTCGCGGCTCGGTCTCGTCCTCCGGAAGCTGCCAAGATTTGTGGGGAATCAAACCCCCGTCCACCAAATCCTCCATGTCCTCTCGCTAGATCGTCGGCCGGATCTAGTCGCCCTGGATCCGGCCGGGCGGCAGGCCAGTTCTTGATGACGACCCTGCCCGGCTCGTCTTCTTCCCCTTTGCCTTCGTCGTTGCCTTCTTCGCGCACTCCAGAGCTGCCGTCTTATCCTTCCCAATTGCGGCGGATTGAGCTTGGACTAGGCAGTGGCGCTAAGAGCAGAGGCAGATGCAGTGCAGAAGCAGAGGAAGAAGGGGAAAATGGGGCACAGAGTGCAAAGGCCCTGGCCCGAACGCCTTATATGGGTTGGCTCCCCAAGTGGCTGACTTCTGGGTCCAGGCGATCCTGTCATATCCCGCATTAGTCGCACGCGCAATACGTGGCGAAAAAGGTGGCGCAGGGATCGAGGCACCCTTGCCTAATCCGCTCCGATTACCACGGCCCTCTCCGCTCCGCGCACTTCACCAAATTTCGAATCCCGCGAGATCTGGAAACGCAGAGCAGTCAATCATGGCAGAGATTTTATGCAGTGTCAGCAGTCAAAGCTTATCAGGAAAATTCACTCGACAATCTCTGAATTGCTCAAGGCAACTGAAAATGAAGTCGAAATTGTTGCATGGTTCTCCATCCCACGTAAATTTCTTCCGCGGCGCGAAGATTGGGTCAGAACTATCTTCAACTCCATCTTCACTCGGACCCAGAACCATTCGGGGGCTAATGACGATGACATGTACCTAGGGTAGGGCAATAGACCTGATCTAAGTACCCTTCCCAAGGACACTACCCTATAGTCAAAGACATTCAAAGGATAGCAAACTCTATCGACTGGAATCACCTCAAGATGCAACACACTCGACCATGAGTTCCACTCGGATAACCAAATTCCATTCGACCAGGATATAATCATTCGACCACATCAGGAGCCACTCAGAGTACAGAAGATCTAAGGTCACTTTGGATGGCAACGGTTGGACATTCACTCCATAGACTTAAGGGTCATTTATATCACTTTAATGCTGGCGTTACCAGTAACATCCTCTCTTTATGTACACTGAATCCTGTGTAACGGGGAATGGTTGGGGTCCTGTCGCACTCTATATAAGCCACCCCCTCCTCTGGGACAAGGGTTCGCACCGCCTGTAACTTCATGCATAATCCAATCGACCGATCCTCCGGGCACCGAGACCTAGGGCTGTTACTTTCTCTGGGAAGGGCCTGAACTCGTAAATCTTGCGTGCACAACTTCACCGTAGCTAGGATCTTGCCTCCTCATACCTACCGCCCATTCTACTGTCAGACTTAGTACCACGACACTTGCATCTTATGCAATAAAGAGGCAACCGTAAGGCTCGTGCCAGTTGCCGATAACTTCAATAAACATGATTATCTCATACAAAAAATTATATCTCATCACGTCTTGACTATATCACATCACAACATGCTCTGCAAAAACAAGTTAGACGTCCTCTACTTTGTTGTTGCAAGTTTTACGTGGCTGCTACGGGCTTTGAATGAACCATTCTTACCTACGCATCAAAAACCACAGCGCGGTATAGTGATTGCTTTTTGATCTTCAGAAAGAACCCTGTACATTGACTCCGATTCAAATAAAGTTGGAGAAATTGACACCCACCAGCCACCTGTGTGCGAAGCACGTCGGTAGAACCAGTCTCGCGTAAGCATATGCATAATGTCGGTCTGAGCCACTTCATCCAACAATACCGTTGAATCAAGAATCAACTAGTGATGGCAAGAAATATATATATACCCACGCCCACAACTACTTTGTGTTCTACTCGTGCATATAACATCTACGCATAAACCTGGCTCGGATGCCACTTTTGGGGAACACAGTATTTCAAAATTTTCCAATGATCACGCAAGATCTATCTAGGAGATGCATAGCAACAAGAGGGGGAGAGTATGTCTACGTACCCTCATAGACCGAAAGCGTAAGCATTAAGTAACACGGTTGATGTAGTCGAACGTCTTCGCGATCCAACCGATCAAATACCGAATGCACGGCACCTCTGTGATCTGCACATGTTCAGCTCGGTGACGTCCCTCATACTCTTGATCCAGTTGAGGCCGAGGGTGAGTTGGGTCAGCACGACGGCGTGTTGATGGTGATGAAGTTACCGACGCAAGGCTTCGCCTCAGCACTATGACAATATGACCGAGGTGGAAAACTATGGAGGAGGGCACCGCACATGGCTAAAGATCAATTTGTGTGTCTATGGGGTGCCCCCCTCCCCCGTATATAAAGGAGTGGAGGAGGGGAGGGCTGACCCTCTCTATGGCGCGCCCCAAGGGGGATTCCTACTCCTAGTAGGAGTAGGTTTCCCCCTTCCCTAGTTGGAGTAGGAGAAGAAGGAAGGGGAAGAGGGAGAGAAGGAAAGAGGGGGGCGCTGCCCCCTCCCTAGTCCAATTCGGACCAGCCCATGGGGGGCGTGCAACCACCCCTTGAGGCCCTTGTCTCCTTTCCCGTATGGCCCATTAAGGCCCATTACATCCCCGGTGATATCCCGTAACTTTTTGGTACTCCGAAAAATACCCGAATCACTCGAAACATTTGCGATGTCCGAATATAGCCTTCCAATATATCGATCTTTATGTCTCGACCATTTCGAGACTCCTCCTCATGTTCGTGATCTTATCCGGGACACCGAACAACCTTCGGTACATCAAATTACATAACTCATAATACAAATCGTCATCGAACATTAAGCGTGCGGACCCTACGGGTTTGAGAACTATGTAGACATGACTGAGACACATCTCCGTTCAATAACCAATAGCGGAACCTGGATGCTCATATTGGCTCATACATATTCTATGAAGATCTTTATTGGTCAAACCGCATAACAACATACGTTGTTCCCTTTGTCATTGGTATGTTACTTGCCCGAGATTCGATCGTCGGTATCATCATACCTAGTTCAATCTCGTTACCGGCAAGTCTCTTTAATTGTTCTGTAATGCATCATCCCGCAACTAACTCATTAATCACATTGCTTGCAAGGCTCATAGTGATGTACATTACCGAGAGGGCCCAGAGATACCTCTCCGATAGACGGAGTGACAAATGCTAATCTCGATCTATGCCAACTCAACAAACACCATTGGAGACACCTGTAGAGCATCTTTATAATCACCCAGTTACGTTGTGACGCTTGATAGAACACAAGGTGTTCCTCCGGTATTCGGGAGTTGCATAATCTCATAGTCAGAGGAACATGTATAAGTCATGAAGAAAGCAGTAGTAATAAAACTGAACGATCATTATGCTAAGCTAACGGATGGGTCTTGTCCATCACATCATTCTATAATGATGTGATCCCATTCATCAAATGACAACACATGTCCATGGCTAGGAAACTTAACCATCTTTGATTAACGAGCTCGTCAAGTAGAGGCATACTAGGGACACACTGTTTGTCTATGTATTCACACATGTACTAAATTTCCGGTTAATACAATTCTAGCATTAATAATAAACATTTATCATGATATAAGGAAATATAAATAACAACTTTATTATTGCCTCTAGGGCATATTTCCTTCACCGGGATTTTCGAGTCCCTCTTGTCTGGCCGCTTAATCTTTTTGCTCAGTGCACAAACCCCTCGCTTGCTCGTCCGAAGATGTCCCGAACCCGACCCGCTCAGTCATCACCGTTGGATTCGGATCATCCCCAAGCATCCCAAAAATATCTTCACCTTCTTATTTGGGCTACCTAACCTATTTATTCTCGACCGCCTGATTATGATCGGACGGACCGGATTAACCCCTACCCTAATCCCCAATCTATATAAATAGTCTAACCCAAAAACCTAGGGACCTTGTCCCATCCAATCCTGCTCCCCGCCGCCACTCGTCCTCCTCGGGATCTCCTCCCGATCCACCTGCTCCTCTCCATCCATGCCTAGCCATCCCCTTGATCCATCCAGCCAGTCGATCCACCCACCTCCTCGATCTGCAAACCCAGCCAACCAGAACCAGCTTCCCCTCGATCCGGCGCCTCCTGGTCGCCTTGCGGCCGCACTTGAGCGCCACCACCCACCAGCTCCCTCTCTGCAGCACCTCCCCGAGCAAGGAGCTCAACCGCACCCGCAGGGCTGCCTCGGCCTTCGAACGCCGGCCCGACGAATAGCATCAACGGCCACCACGAGCACCTGACCCCTGCCTCTCTCTCCATCTTCCTCCCTTCGCTGCTCTCTCTCTCCCTCTCATGATATCCCTCTCTCTATCTTTGTTTCTCTTACAAGACGCCGCCGCCATGGCCTCAAGCTGCCCTCGACCTCCTCCGAGTGCTGCCCCTTGCCGGTCTCCTCTGCCCGCCTCCACCGGGAGCCTTGTCGCTGGTGAGCCGCACCAGCAGCACCTCTCCCTTCTCCTCTGCTTCGAGCACCTCCATGGAGCCAAGCTCCTGCCTCCTCTGCCTTGTCCCTACCGCCGTTCATCGACTAAACCAGTAGCAAGCGCCATCGCCCCTTCTGGTTGGCCCTGCTTTCCCCGCCACCTTCTCTTTCTCTCTCAATTCTCTCAACCCTCTGTTCTCTCCGCCTCCAAGAGCCATGGAAGCCATGGCCTGCTCGGCCTCGAGGTCCCGACGCTGTCGTCTCCTACATCCGCTGTTGCCGCCGAAGTTGACCTGCTCTATCCGGTGACCTCCGAGCAGCACCACCCATTAGATCTGCTCGAGCTCGCCGCCCCCTGCACCTCAAGTCCCTGCCACTGGTGCCCCAAGTCCGCCGTGCTGGCCTCTGCTTCCCCTGCATCGAGAAGTTCCTGTTCGAGGAGGGCGCGGTCGCCCGACGCTTGTTGACCGTGGCCTCCCTAGCTCCTTTGCCTCTTGGGCCACCAGCAACCGCCCCAAGCCGGCCCGACCTGTCCCATGGTGAGAGCCCCAGCCCAGCGCCCAGTAGATTCATCCCGATCATGTTTTTTCTGTCCAACAAATTTTGCTAATAACCCTGAGTAAGCAGTTTTGCAGAAAAACCCTCAAACTTCATGCATTTAATAACTCCACAACCATGCATCATATGCAAAAACATTATATATGTAAAATGCTTAGATTTATCTGTAGATTAATAATATGTTGGTTTCATCCATGTTTAAAATGTTGTTTGCATTTAATTTGCTTAATGGCATGTTAAAATGGTTTATTTCATAACTAAATAACCGTAACCCCGAATTAAATAAACATTATATGTAACTTGTCTAGAAAAATACATAGATTAACTTGATGCACTTTGCATGTTTAACAACTCTAAAATATGGTTTAGGGCAGATCAGTACCAAATTCGAAATATGCATATGGGGATTTTCCGGAATTGTTGTTTGTTGTTTCTGGCCTCATTTAAACCTGCCTAGATAGGTAGTTTTATTATGCTTCACCTCTTGCCATGCTAACCAACATCTAATCTTGTCTTGTTCATAAATGAGAGTGAACTAAATATTTGAATGTGGTGTTTCATCAATATGCAACTCGTTGCATATTGAGCTCCACTTAAGGTGTAGTATTGTTTGTTGCACTTTGCCATGAATCATTAAACCGTACATGCATCATACTTGGTTGTGCATCATGTCATGTTTATGTGATGGTTGTTTACCATGATGTTTGCTTCTTTCCGGTTGCGCTTCTCCTTGATAGTTCCGGTTATGTTGCAATTGTGAGGATCCGTTCGACTACGTTGGTTCGTCTACTTCATGGGCTCGGTCTTCTTCCTAGCGGGATTTTAGGCAAGATGACTGTCACCTTGGATCTCACTACTATCTTTGCTATGCTAGTTGTGTCGATGATATCGCTATGTCGTGCTACCTACCACTTGTTTATCAAGCCTCCCAATATGCCATGAAACAGCCTCTAACCTTTTCCATCATCCTAGCAAACCATTGTTTGGCTATGTTACCGCTTTTGCTCAGCCCCTCTTATAGCATTTCTAGTTGCAGGTGCAGTTGCAAGTTGTTCCATGTTGGGACATGGATATTATTGGATATCACAATATCCCTTATTTAATTAATGCATCTACATACTTGGTAATGGGTGGAAGGCTCGACCTTTTGCCTTTGTTCCACTCATGTCGCCCTAGTTTTCGTCATACCGGTGTTATGTTCCTTGATTTTGCATCCCTAACACATTGAGGGTTTATGGGCCCCTCTTGACAGTTTGCTATGAATAAAACTCTTCCAGCAAGGCCCAACTTTGGTTTTACCATTTTCCTAATAACAACAAAAACTTGCATAGGGACCGGCTAGCACCCTAGGACTCTTAATCAACCCCGGGCCAGTGCTCCACATGAGTGTTGGTCCAAACCTGTCAACCGCCGGTTACCGCCAGGGGCAACTCAGGATTTGGCCTACCGGAAGTTTGGACAATCCGATCATCGCCTGAGACGAGATACGCGCAGCTACTATCAGGGTGTCGGGACGTCGGGAGGTCTTGCTGGACTTGTTTTACCATTGTCGAAATGTCTGGTGCACCGGGATTCCGAGTCTGATCGGAGGGTCCCGAGATGGAGGATTGTCTCCGCAGATCATGAGCTTATCATGGGCTAAGTTGGGACATCCCTACGTTGTTTAAACTTTTGAGAGCCGTGCTTGTGGTTATGTGGCAGATGGGAATTTGTTAATATCTGGTTGTAGTGCACTTGAAGTAAACTCAACTAAAATACACCAACCGCGTGTGTAACCGTGACTGTCTCTTTTCGGGGAAGTTTGAGAGGAGAACATAGTTGGGTTATGTTTGAACGTAAGTAGTTCAGGATCACTTATTGATCATTACTAGTTTGCGACCGTTTGCATAGTTTCTCATCTTACTCTTGTACACGTAAGTTAGCCACCATACTTTGCTTAGCCGCTGCTGCAACCTCACCACTTATCCTTTCCATACCCATTAAGCTTTGCTAGTCTTGATACCCATGGTAATGGGATCGCTGAGTCCTCGTGGCTCAGAGATTACTACAACCACAGTTGCAAGTATAGGTAATGCGATGATCTGACGAGAGAGAGATGCTTGATTTTGGAGTTCCTCTTCTACTTCTTCTTCTTCTTCAATCAAGGGATAGGTTCTGGGTTGGGGAACCTGGGATTAGCAGGGTGGATGTCGTTCTTCTTTTTCGTTTGACTTCATCCGTAGTCGGATCCTGCTCTTCTGTATGATGGTTGCTATGTATTGATGTATTGTTGTATGAATGATGTAGCTTGTGGTGAGTGTAAGCCTTATCTTGTATTCTCATCTATTAAGTACATGGTATGTTGTAATGATATCCACCTTGCTATGCGCTTGAAATGCGATTGTGCCCCGATCATGAGTTCATCATGTGATTGGGATAGAATATCATCTTGGGCGCTACAAGTTGGTATTAGATCCTTACCGACCTTAGGAGCCCTGCTTGATCGAACCGCTGACGTTGTTGAGTCTAGAAGAAAACTATTTTGAGTCTTAGTTATATCAGAGAGTAGGACTTCTTTTTAATCCTTATCCCCTTCATCACTCTGGTGAGGACTCCTGACGTAGACGTTTTGACTTCACTCTCCTCTTTTTCACTCAATTTTTTTAGGATCACACGGGTATTGTTGGATCATAGCGATATTGTTGTGACGGGAATTTTGTCTTGGTGCCTCTTGACATTTAGGGGATGTGGCAGTTTCCCGGGGAGTTGAGCTCCAAGGTGTTTTTGTCACAGTGCTTATCGTTTCAGTTCCGTAATACCGGTGGTCGTCGACATCGAAAACGCTTCTATACTCTTTGTGGTGAGAGTAGTTTGAAGACACCCAGTACTGGGGAGATCGATCAAATGTATTGCCACATCTAGTATATCAGATGTTTTCGAAGGTCTGAGGTACACGATTTCTGAGGTTTTCTTGGTTATGTGTTGACAGATGGATACGGTTGGAGTGTAGGATTTGTTAGTTGTGTGAGATATTTGTGTCTCCCTGTATCCCCAACACCAGATTGCATAACTAGAAAGTTTCGAGAGTTAATAGGTGGGAATTCAAGTAGTTACTTACGATATCTTTCCGATAGATGCATCATATGAGATTGGGGTTCGACGTCTAGTGGCCCGCCTATCCACGGTTGGTTTTACAGTGTGATGAACCACAAGTATAGGGGATCTATTGTAGTCCTTTCGATAAGTAAGAGTATCGAACCCAACGAGGAGCAGAAGGAAATGACAAGCAATTTTTAGTAAGGTATTCTCTGCAAGCACTGAAATTATCGGTAACAGATAGTTTTGTGATAAGGTAATTCGTAACAGGTAACAAGTAACAAAAGTAAACAAGGTGCAGCAAGGTGGCCCAATCCTTTTTGTATCTAAGGACAAGCCTAGACAAACTCTTATATAAAGGAAAGCGCTCCCGAGGACACATGGGAATTATTGTCAAGCTAGTTTTCATCATGCTCATATGATTCACGTTCGTTACTTTGATATTTTGATATGTGGGTGGACCGGTGCTTGGGTACTACCCTTCCTTGGACAAGCATCCCACTTATGATTAACCCCCCTCGCAAGCATCCGCAACTACGAAAGAAGAATTAAGGTAAACCTAACCATAGCATGAAACATATGGATCCAAATCAGTCCCTTACGAAGCAAGACATAAACTAGGGTTTAAGCTTCTGTCACTCTAGCAACCCATCATCTATTTATTACTTCCCAATGCCTTACCCTAGGCCCAAACAATGGTGAAGTGTCATGTAGTCGACGTTCACATAACACCACTAGAGGAAAAACAACATACATCTCATCAAAATATCGAACAAATACCAAATTCACATGACTACTTATAGCAAGACTTCTCCCATGTCCTCAGGAACAAACGTAGCTACTCACAAATCATATTCATGTTCATAATCATAGGGGTATTAATATGCATAAAGGATCTGAACATATAATCTTCCACCGAATAAACCAACTAGCATCAACTACAAGGAGTAATCAACACTACTAGCAACCCACAGGTACTAATCTGAGGTTTTCAGACAAAGATCGGATACAAGAGATATACTAGGGTTTCAGAGGAGATGGTGCTGGTGAAGATGTTGATGGAGATTGACCCCCTCCCAATGAGAGGATCGATGGTGATGACGATGGTGACGGTTTCCCCCTTTCGGAGGGATGTTTCCCTGGCAGAACAGCTCCGCCGGAGCCCTAGATTGGTTCTGCCAAGGTTCTGCCTCGAGATGGCGGCACTTCGTCCTGAATGGTTCCTTCTGATTTTTTTAAGGGAAAAAGACACCTTATATCAGAAGATGGGCATCGGAGGCCTGCCAGGTGGCCCACGAGGCAGGGGGTGTGCCCTCCACCCTCATGGACAGTGGGTGGCCCCCCTCTGGTGCTTTCTTCGCCCAATATTTTTAATATATTCCAAAACTGACTTTCATGGAGTTTCAAGACTTTTGGAGTTGTGCAGAATAGGTCTGTAATATTTGCTCCTTTTCCAGCCCAGAATTCCAGTTGTCGGCATTCTCCCTCTTCATGTAAACCTTGTAAAATAAGAGAGAAAAGGTATAAGTATTGTGACATAATGCAATAAATATTGATATGAAAGCATGATGCAAAATGGACGTATCAACTCCCCCAAGCTTAGACCTCGCTTGTCCTCAAGCGGAAGCCGATATCGAAAAATATGTCCACATGTTTAGAGATAGAGGTGCCGATAAAATAAAATACGGACATGAGGGCATCATGATCATTCTTAGAATAGCAACATATATATATATATATATATATATTGTCATATGATTTCTTATGTTGAAGTAACAATCTATTCACAATGTAAAATATGAATCAAAAACTTCATTGAAAACTAGCAAACTATATTCTCGGTCATTGAAGAAATTGCATTTTATCATAACATCGGAAAGAGTCAATATAAGAGCTTTTCAGCAAGTCCACATACTTAACTATCATTTAGTCTTTCACAATTGCTAACACTCACGCAATACTTATGGGTATGAAGTTTTAATCGGACACAGAGAAAGATAAGGTCTTATAGTTTTACCTCCCAACCTTTTACCTGAAGGGTAACTTCAACAACAATGCTTTATGAAAACCCACATCCAATTGGATATATATATATCAGGATCTTACCAACACAAAGTGCTTGCCAAAGGATAAAGTGTAAAAAGGAAATGTTAAGATCACCATGACTTTTGTATAAGGTATAAGACAAAAATAATAGATAGGCCCTTCCCAGAGGGAAGCAGAGGTTTTCATGTGATTTTTTTGTTGGATGCACAAAATCTTGATGCAAAATAACGTCACTCTATATTGCCACTTGTGATAGGGACCTTTATTATGCAATATGTCGCTTTTATTTCTTCCATATCACAAGCTCGTATAAAGCTTATTTTCTCCACACTAATAGATCAGACATATTTACAGAGCAATTTTTTTATTACTTGCAACAATGACAACTTACTTGAAGGATCTTACTCAATCCATAGGTAGATATGGTGGACTCTCATGGCAAAACTGGGTTTAAGGATATTTGGAAGCACAAGTAGTATCTCTACTTGGTGCAAAGAATTTTGCTAGCATGAGGGGGAAAGTCAAGCTCAACATGTTGGATGATCCATGAGAATATAATTTATTTCGGATATAAGAAAACATAACCCATTACGTTGTCTTCCTTGTCCAACATCAACTTTTTAGCATGTCATATTTTAATGAGTGCTCACAATCATAAAAGATGTCCAAGATAGTATATTTATATGTGAAAACCTCTCTTTCTTTATTAATTCCTATTAATTGCAATGATGACCAAAACTATGTTTGTCAAATCTCAACAAATTTTATTCAGCATACTCTTTATATGTGAAGTCATTACTCTCCAAAAGATCAATATGATCTTTTTATTTATTTTTATTCTTTTTTTCTTTTATTCCCTCAAGATCATAGCAAGATAACCAAGCCCTTGACTCAAAACTAATCTTTATTATATATAGCTCACGGACTCGATTACATAGATAAGGAACAACGCAAAAACTCAAAGCTATATCATACTAAACTTTATTGTACTAGATCAAGATATAACCAAAAGGATCAAACTAATAAAAACGGTAAAGATAGAATTGTGATGGTGATACGATACCGGGGCACCTCCCCCAAGCTTGGCAGTTGCCAAGGGGAGTGCCCATACCCAATACTCAGTTATCCTTTGGTGGTGAAGAAGATGGTGGTGATGATGACAATTGTGCCTTCAACTTTTTCATATTGTAGTTGAGGAGAGCAATTTCCTCCTTTAAATCATCGACCTCCAACTCCAACTTCAAGATCTTGTCACATAAATCTCCTTTGCTCTTCTGCCGAAAACGAGAAGGAATAGATCAGTTATTAGACTGGTTAGCCCTCTTAGGGAGACTAGACTTCTTGAACTTCACGTGCATACCCCCAGGTTGAGGTAGAGGAATATCCTCCTCCTCTGAACTTGAATCATAGATCCTCATCAAATGGGCATCCTACTCATCATCCGTAGTTCGGCCATAAGGAGATAGGTCCCCATAGGACTTTGGGTCAGCAATGAGATGTGAGACATAGCTCTCTCTGTCGGAGTCTTGAGATGACATCTTGCTCTAAATCTGCTGTAGAAACAACTCAAAACAAAAACAGAGGATTGTGTCGTGGTACGGTGGTCAAAACCTTCGGGAGATTATACAATGAATTTCTACTGACCAAAAGAAGTATCGTGCAAGAAAACGGAGTGCGGAGGGCACACGAGGTGCCCACGAGGCAGGGGGCGCGCCCTCCACCCTCGTGGATGCCTCGTGTCCTTTTCAGACTACTTCTTATTTTTCCTATTTTCTTAAGTATTCCAAAACGGAGAAAAAAAGTTGTTAGAACTGTTTTGGAGTCGGTTTACTTACCCTACCACATACCTATTCCTTTTCGGAGTCTGAAACATTTTGGAAAGTGTCCCTTATGTACTCCTCCAGGGCTAGAGTGTCAATAACATTGGTTTCAACATTTATGGGATTACCTAAGATATAATGTTTGATTCTTTGACCGTTCACCTCCTTCGGATTTGTGCCTTCGAAGTTGTTGATTTTTATGGCACCGGAACGATAGACCTCCTCGATAACGTAAGGACCTTCCCATTTAGAGAGGAGTTTTCATGCAAAAAACTTAAAAGATGTTTTATAACAAAACATAATCACCTACATTAAACTCACGATTTTGTATCCTTTTGTCATGCCATCTTCTAACTTTTTCTTCAAACAATTCTCATATGCCTGGGTTCTCCACTCATCTAGTGAGCTAATGTCAAATAGTCTCTTCTCACCAACAAGTTTGAAATCATAATTGAGCTCTTTAATGGCCCAATATGCCTTATGTCCTAGTTCGAGAGGTAAGTGACATGCTTTTCCATAAACCATTTTATACGGAGACATACCCATAGTATTTTTATATGCAGTTCTATAGGCCCATAATGCATCATCAAGTTTCTTGGACCAATTCTTTCTAGATCTATTAATAGTCTTTTGCAAAATTAATTTAATATCTCTATTACTCAGTTATACTTGACCACTAGACTGTGGGTGGTATGGAGATGCAATTCTATGATTAACATCATACTTAGCAAGCATTTTACGAAAAGCACCATGAATAAAATGTGAACCACCATCAGTCATTAAGTATCTAGGGACTCCAAAGCTCGGAAAAATAACTTCTTTAAGCATCTTAATAGAGGTGTTATGATCAGGACTACTAGTTGGAATAGCTTCTACCCACTTAGTAACGTAATCAACAACAACTAAAATATGTGTATACCCATTAAAGGAAGGAAATGGGCCCATATAATCAGAGCCCCAAACATCAAATGGTTCAATAACAAGTGAATAGTTCATAGGCATTTCTTGATGTCTACTAATATTACCAATTATTTGACATTCATCACAAGACATGACAAACTTCCGTGCATCCCTGAAAAGAGTAGGCTAATAAAAACCGGATTACAATACCTTATGTGCAGTTCTATCTCCAGCGTGGTGTCCTCCATAAGCCTTGGAGTGACACTTGCACATGATCTGTTCCTGTTCATGCTCAGGTACACAACGTCTAATAACACCACCTACTCCTTCTTTATAAAGGTGTGGGTCATCCCAGAAGTAATGTCTCAAATCATAGATAAACTTTTTCTTTTGCTGGTATGTGAAACTAGGTGGTATAAATTTTGCAACAATGCAATTAGCATAATCAGCATACCATGGAGCAGTACGAGAAGCATTTATGACAGCTAATTGTTCATTGGGAAAACTATCATCAATAGGGAGTGGGTCATCAAGAACATTTTCTAACCTAGACAAGTTGTCTGCAACGGGGTTCTCAGCTCCCTTCCTATCAATAATATGCAAATCAAATTCTTGTAGCAAGAGAATCCATCTAATAAGTCTAGGTTTAGCATCTTTCTTTTCCATAAGGTATTTAATAGCAGCATGATTAGTGTGAACAGTTACTTTAGAATTAACAATGTAAGGTCTGAACATATCACAAACAAATACAACTGCTAAAAATTCTTTTTCAGTAGTAGCATAATTTCTCTGGGCCCTGTCTAGAGTTTTACTAGCATATTGGATAACATTTAATGTCTTATCAACTCTTTGTCCTAGAACAGCACCTATAGCATAATCACTAGCATCACACATAATTTCAAAGGGTAAATTCCAATCATGTGGTTGAACAATAGGTGCAGAAATCGAGGCTTTCTTAAGTATTTCAAATGCTTCTACACAATCATCATCAAAGACAAAAGGAACATCTTTTTGAAAGAGATTAGTCAGAGGCCTAGAAATTTTTGAGAAGTCTTTAATGAACCTCCTATAAATACCTGCATGACCAAGGAAACTTCTTATACCTTTAATGTCCTTAGGACACGACATCTTTTCAATAGCATCAACTTTAGCTTTATCAACTTCAATACCTCTTTCAGAAATTTTATGCCCCAAGACAATACCTTCATTAACCATAAAGTGGCACTTCTTCCAATTCAAGACAAGATTAGTCTCTTCACATCTCTGCAAAACCCGATCAAGGTTGCTTAAGCAATCATCAAAAGAAGTTCCATACACGGAGAAATCATACATGAAAACCTCAACAATCTTTTCACAAAAGTCAGAGAATATAGCAGGCATACATCTTTGAAAGGTAGCAGGTGCATTACATAAACCAAAAGGCATACGTCTATAAGAAAAGGTACCGAAAGGGCAAGTAAAAGTGGTCTTTTCCTGATCCTCTTTCGACACGGGTATTTGAGAGAAACCAGAATAACCGTCTAGAAAGCAAAAATGTTTATGTTTGGATAATCTTTCTAGCATTTGATCAATAAAAGGTAAAGGGTAATGATCCTTTCTAGTAGCTTTATTTAATTTGCGGAAATCTATTACCATTCCATAACCTGTAACAATTCTTTGTGGGATCAATTCGTCTTTATCATTAGGAACAACAGTAATACCTCCCTTCTTAGGGACACAATGGACAGGACTTACCCACTGACTATCAGCAACATGATAAATTATACATGCCTCCAGAAGCTTTATTATTTCATTTCTTACCACTTCTTTCATCTTAGGATTTAACCGTCGTTGGCGATCAACAACCGGTTTAGCGTCTTTCTCCAATTTTATTTTGTGCTGGCATAGAGTGGGACTAATGCCCTTAAGATCATCAAGAGTATATCCAATAGCAGCACGGTGCTTCTTCGGAGTTTTCAATAATTTCTCTTCTTCCTGCTCTTAAAGGTTAGCACTAATAATAACATGATATATCTTCTTTTCATCAAGATAAGCATATTTAAGAGTATCAGGTAACGGTTTAAGCTCAAACACGGGATCACCCTTGGGTGGAGGTGGATCCCCTAGAATTTCAACAGGCAAGTTGTGTTTCAAAATAGGTCCCTATTTAAAGAATACTTCATCTATTTCCCTTCTTCCATTCATAAACATATCGTTTTCATGGTCTAGCAAATATTGTTCTAAATGATCATTAGGAGGCATGGCAATAGAAGCAAGACCAATAATTTCATCTTTACTAGGCAATTCTTTATCATGGGGTTGTCTACGAAATTTAGCAAAATTAAAATCATGAGACATATCCCCTAAACCAACAGTAACAATATCCTTTTCACAGTCTATCTTAGCATTAACAGTATTCAAGAAGGGTCTACCAAATATAATGGGACAAAAGTCATCTTTTGGGGAAGAAAGAACAAGAAAATTAGTAGGATATTTAATTTTCCCACACAAGACTTCAACATCTCTAACAATCCCAACTGCTGAAATAGTATCTCTATTGGCAAGCTTAAAAGTAACATCAATATCTTCTATCTCAGCAGGTGCAATATCATGCATAATTTATTTATATAAAGTATAAGGTATTGCACTCACACTAGAACCCATATCACATAAGAAATGATAGAAATGATCTCCTATTTTAATAGAAACAACAGGCATGCCAACAACGGGTCTATGTTTATCTTTAGTATCGGGTCTAGCTATTCTAGCAGCTTCATCACAAAAGTAAATAACATGCCCATCAATATTATTGACCAAGAGATCTTTAACCATAGCAATACTAGGTTCAACTTTAATTTGCTCAGGGGGTGTAGGTGTTCTAGCATTACTCTTATGAACCACAGTTGAAGCTTTAGCATGATCCTTTATTCTAACAGGGAAAGGTGTTTTCTCAATATAAGTGGCAGGAACAATAGGATCAACATTACAAGTGATAGTCTTTTCTTCAACTTTAATAGGTTCAACTACTTTTACTTCAATGGGAGGATGATATTTCAATCACTTATCCTTAGGGAGATCAACATGAGTAGCAAATGATTCACAGAAAGAAGCTACTATCTCAGAGTCAAGTCCATATTTAGTGCTAAATTCACAAAAAGCATCGGTGTCCATAAAAGATTTAACACAATCAAACTTAGGTGTTATACCTGACTCCTTACCTTCGTCGAGTTCCCAATCTCCAGAGTTGCGCTTAATTCTTTCCAATAAATCCCATTTGAATTCAATAGTCTTCATCATAAAATAACCAGTACAAGAAGTATCGAGCATGGAGCGATTATTGAGAGAAAGCCGAGCATAAAAATTTTGAATAACAATTTCTCTTGAGAGCTCATGATTGGGGCATGAATATAACATTGACTTAAGTCTCCCCCAAGCTTGAGCGATACTTTCTCCTTTGCGAGGCCAAAAATTATATATATAATTACGATCACAATGAACAAGATGCATAGGATAAAACTTATGATGAAATTCCAATTTCAGTCGGTTGTAGTTCCATGATCCAATATCATCACATAGCCTAAACCATGTCAATGCCTTTCCCTTCAAAGATAAAGGTAAGACCTTCTTCTTTATAACATCCTCGGGCATACCTGCAAGCTTAAATAATCCACAAACTTCATCCACATAGATTAGGTGCATATTGGGGTGTAATGTTCCATCTCCTGTAAAAGGATTAGCTAGCAGTTTCTCTATCATACCCGAAGGAATTTCAAAGTAAACATTTTCAGTAGGTTCAGTAGGTTGAGGAGAAACTCTTTGCTCTATTGGTCGGGGTGAAGATACCCCGAACAAGCCCCTCAAAGGATTGTTTTTCATAGTAACAAGTGACAGTAAATTTCAGCACACTATATAAATTTTTCCATACCAAATTCCTCTTACCAAAGGCACTTCACTCCCCAGCAATGGCGCCAGAAAAGAGTCTTGATGACTCACAAGTATAGGGGATCTATCGTAGTCCTTTTGATAAGTAAGAGTATCAAACCCAACATGGAGCAGAAGGAAATGACAAGCAATTTTTAGTAAGGTATTCTCGGCAAGCACTGAAATTATCGGTAACAGACAGTTTTGTGATAAGGTAATCCGTAACAGGTAACAAGTAACAAAACTAAACAAGGTGCAACAAGGCGGCCCAATCCTTTTTGTGGCAAAGGACAAGCCTGGACAAACTTTTATATAAAGGAAAGCAATCCCGAGGACACATGGGAATTATCGTCAAGCTAGTTTTCATCATATTCATATGATTCGCGTTTGTTACTTTGATAATTTGATATGTGGGTGGACCAGTGCTTGGGTACTGCCCTTCCTTGTACAAGCATCCCACTTATGATTAACCCCCCTCACAAGCATCTGCAACTACGAAAGAAGAATTAAGGTAAACCTAACCATAACATGAAATATATGGATCCAAATCATCCCCTTACGAAGCAACGCATAAACTAGGGTTTAAGCTTCTGTCACTCTAGCAACCCATCATCTATATATTACTTCCCAATGCCTTCCCCTAGGCCCAAACAATGGTGAAGTGCCATGTAGTCGACGTTCACATAACACCACTAGCGGAAAGACAACATACATCTCATCAAAATATCAAACGAATACCAAATTCACATGACCACTTATAGCAAGACTTCTCCCATGTCCTCAGGAACAAACGTAACTACTCACATAATCAGAGGGGTACTAATATGCATAAAGGATCTGAACATATAATCCTCCACCGAATAAAGCAACTAGCATCAACTACAAGGAGTAATCAACACTACTAGCAACCCACAGGTACCAACCTGAGGTTTTGAGACAAAGATCAGATTGAACAGATGAACTAGGGTTTGAGAGGAAATGGTGCTGGTGAATATGTTGATGGAGATTGTGCCCTTCCCGATGAGAGGATCGATGGTGATGACGATGGTGATGAGTTCCCCCTCCCGGAGGGATGTTTCCCCAGCAGAACAGCTCCGCTGGAGCCCTAGATTGGTTCTGCCAAGGTTCCGCCTCGAGACAGCGGCACTTCATCCTAAATGCTTCCTTATGATTTTTTAAGAGCAAAAGACACCTTATACCAGAAGATGGGCATCGGAGGTCTACCAGGTGGCCCACGAGGCAGGGGGCGCGCCCTCCACCCTCGTGGACAGTGGGTGGTGAGGGAGTCCTGGACTAAGCGATGCTCAGGCGCCTGGCCTGTTAGCCATGGGCTGTACTGATGCGATGTGAAGATATGAAGACCGAATACTGCACCCGTGTTCGGATAGGACTCTCCTTGCGTGGAAGGCAAGCTTGGCGACCGAATATGTAGATTCCTTTCTTTGTAACCGACCTTTTGTAACCCTAGATCCTCCCGGTGTCTATATAAACCGGAGGACTTAGTCCGGAGAGGGAGAAACATTATCATAACCATACAAGCTAGACCTCTAGGGTTTAGCCATTAAGATCTCGTGGTAGATCTACTCTTGTAATACTCATATTCATCAAGATTAATCAAGCAGGACCTAGGGTATTACCTCCATAGAGAGGGCCCGAACCTAGGTAAAACATTGTGTCCCCTGTCTCCTGTTACCATCGACCTTAGACGCACAGTTCGGGACCCCCTACCCGAGATCCACCGGTTTTGACACTGACATTGGTGCTTTCATTGAGAGTTCCACTATGCTGTCATCAAGAGATTTGATGGCTCCTTCAACCATCTACAATGATGCTGCCCAAGGGGGAGTTTTCCTCCCCGGACTGATCTTTGTGTTCGGCGGCTTCGCTCTGCGGGCCAACTCGCTCGGTCATCTAGAGCAGATCGAAAGCTACGCCCCTGGCCATCAGATCAGATTTGGGAGCTTGAACTATGTGGCGGACATCCGTGGAAACTTGATCTTCATCGGATTAGAGACCGCGGCTACCACTCCGGGTCATCCCGAGGGACATGACCTGAATCTGTCATCGGACTGCATCCAGGAGACTGCTCCCATAACCGCTCTGGCCTTAGATCCAGAGCAGACTACGCCATCCAAGGACGGGAGGATCGACCCCACCATGGAGGCCACAGATTCCATGGCGTTGGAGCCGCACATACACTTGATCTCACACGATACCCATGCCACTGGAACTCCGGACTCATTTCCGGCCGTAAGTTCTGAACCATGTGAGCCCGCGGACGCCGAACTTGATCGTTTATCGATCTTCTAATTCAGCGCCGCAGATATCTTCCAGCACTCGCCTTTGGGTGACATGCTAAACTCATTAAAGAACATGTCCTTGGCGAGGAGTCACAGTCGAACTATATCCGGTTCGAACTAGGGGCTGACAATGGAGAATTCTGCTCCCCACCCGCCACCCGCTCTATAGCCACTATCGAGGACTTAACCGACATGCTCGATTATGGCCCCGAAGACTTCGACGGCATAGATGACGATGTTGAAGAAGAGCAGGGCTGAAACCCGCCACTCACGGGATGCTGGACGGTCACCTCTTCATACGACATATGCATGGTGGCTACACCTAAAGAAACTAACGAAGATGACAAAGAAGATCTAGTTGAGGATAAGCCTCCTGAGACACGGCCCAGACGCCGGTGTCAGCGGCGCCGCTCTAAGTCACATAGTGCAAAAGACATTAATACCGGCAGCGGAGAAAACAACACCCCGAACGATGCCGAAGACAATGAAGCCCCTGTTGGAGCAACATCCGAATAGGATGAACTGGAATACGGGCACAATAGCCCGCATGAACAGAACATACATGAAGACTCGAAGGACAGTAATTATCTTCCGCTCTCCGAGGATGAGGAGAGCCTCGGCGACGAGGATTTCATTATTCCTGAGGAACCTCTTGAGCAGGAGCACTTTAAACGCCGGCTATTAGCCACTGCAAGGAGCCTGAAAAAGAAACAGCAGCAGCTTCGAGCTGACCAAGACCTGCTCAATGACAGATGGACAGATATCCTAGTGGCTGAAGAATACGACCCATGCGCATAACCAAGGGGTACCCGCAACGCAGATTGCTACCTCAGTTTGATAAGGAAGCGCCGGAGCCTGTACCATGCGGTCGGGACAATGCGGCTAACCGACCACCATGCAGTCGGGATAAAGCGGCAGTTCAAGCTGAACAGCAGCCCGCCTCACCCCAAAGACAAAATAGAGATAAAACAGCTCGAGGTCATACGTACGACCCTCGGCAGGACCTGGACAGTAGAGCAGGACATACCAGATCGATCTACGGATCGCGAGGACGTGCTCCGACACGCAACATCGGCTACCTGTTCGAACGGGACAAGTCTAGTCACGCCCGGGCCGAAAACCGAAGACGGACTCCATCTAAGCTACGTTGCGACATGGCCCAATATAGAGGCGCCGCACACCCACTCTGCTTCACTGACGAAGTAATGGAGCATGAATTCCCAGCAGGGTTTAACCCCATGAATATTGAATCATATGATGGAACAACTAACCCCGCGGTATGGATCGAGGATTTCCTTCTCCATGTCCACGTGGCTCGAGGAGACGACCTTCATGCCATCAAATACCTCCCACTAAAACTCAAAGGACCAGCAAAGTACTGGTTAAACAGTCTTTCTGAAAACTCTATCGGCAGCTGGGAAGATCTGGAAGATGCCTTTCGCGACAACTTCCAAGGTACATACATCCGGCCACCAGACGCCGATGACTTAAGTCACATGATCCAGCGGCCCGGAGAGTCAGCCAAAAAGCTATGGACTAGGTTCTTAGTTAAAAAGAACCAAATCGTAGACTATCCGGACACATAAGCCCTAGCGGCCTTTAAACACAACGTCCGGGACGAGTGGCTCGCCCGCCACCTCGGTCAGGAAAAACCAAATCCATGTTAGCCCTTACCGCTCTGATGACCTGCTTTTGCGCGGGAGAACACGACTGGCTCGCTCGTAGAAGCAACAGTGCCAGCGACCTGGGCACTTCTGAAGTTCGAGACGGTAACGGGAAACCACCAAGCAATAAGCACAAACATGGTAATAGTAATGAGGGAGCGCACGACACAGTGGTCAATGCCAGATGCAGCGACCCCAAACCCGGTCAACGGAAGAAGCCATTCAAGGCAAACAAAGATGTACTATCCAATTTGGATAAGATATTGGATAGGCCCTACCAGATCCATGGCCACCCCAATAAACCAGCTAACCACACCAACAGAAGCTGTTGGGTCTTCAAACAGGCCGGCAAGTTAAACACCGAATACAAGGGGAAGAAGCCACCCGACGACGACGACGATGAAACTCGCCAACCAAACACCGCGGGTCAGAAGCAGTTTCCCCCTGAAGTAAAGACAATGAACATGGTACACATGACACAGTCCCCTACAAGCGAACGCATGGAGCGCTCTCTCCATGCAGAGGATCACACTACGGGTATCTCAGCCGAACTACAAAGCGGGGGCATTACACCGCATACCTTGTCGGCCATTAAGCCACTGGTCTCCATTCAACATGACCGTTCAAATCCCATACAGGATTAGCAGTTCGGCTTCCGCCATCCGCCGCATATACCTGGAAAATCTGTACCGCACATACATAACTACGCACTTAAAATACCCTGGGCACCGGCGGAAGCACAACACGGACGGACCTGAAAGTACTCCCATAACTTCCTTTTTTATTTTTTTTATTTTTCTTCTTTCTCTTGTTTCCCTCCACAGGTGGCTCAATGGCTGGCCTTGGACTCTATCGGAGTTCTGGTCCGTACACTCACCTAAGGGCTATTTCCATCAAGGAGTCCCTCCACCGAGGACAGGCGGCGCAGACGTGCGACATGAGGTCCAAAATAACTTTTTGTAGACCGCACTCTCTATTTTGAGCCTGTAAAATGCCTTTTGCTCCACCTTCGACCCCTGGCATATCAAATAGCCAGGGTTGCGGCTTTATTATCTATATATACGATTGGCACATCACTCAGATCCTAGTAAAAATAATCCATTCTTTTCTAAAAGGACCGAGTTTTGCCCCTACGGTTGTCTCAAGCGTGCACCTTGGCATAACTTGCCAGGGGCTCGGTATGGGAACAAAGGAGTTGCCGACAAGTCCGAACAGCTCTATAGCATACTTCGACGTCGCGAGTTTGGCCTTATATGCATCAGCTCCAAATCATGTCTTGGGTCAATAGTTGGGTTGCCCAGCTCCTGTGCTTGCTATCCTACGTTCTGCTCTATCGGCTAGGGTAGTAAAGGGAGAACTACTGCGATTGTGCTTTCAGTTCACATGGTTAAGCACCTCAGTAGAGAAAGCCGAAAACTGACTGTCATGATGCGGCGAGAGCTGGTCAACCACTCAATGACTTATCAGAATCTTTTGTGATTCCCTCCATGTCACATGAAGGACCTCTTTCCGGTAAGATATGTAAACGCATCGCATGAATAAGCCGCATACATACCAGGGGCTATGTCGTAGACCCACCATAAAACTCCTATGGCTAAGTGAAAGTGTTAACGCCCTATAGTCTGGTTGCCTGGTTCACCGCATTGACACCTCCTTCACGGACCAAGACGTTGGGTCACGAGTGATCGGATGCTTTTTCGAACACCCCCGTACTTCCTATGAGGGGGATGAAGCCAACGACTGGAAAACTTTCAGATCATATACAAATGGCCGCACAGGAGGAACAAAAACCTTTAGGCAAAATAAAAATATAGACTGATTATAACAATTGTCTTTTACAATCCGTAAAAGCGTTCACTCGAATATTATGCCTTTCGAACACTAACCCTCTATCAAGCGGGTAGCCTCTAAGACGTCCTCAAAGTAATGCTCTGGTGCGTGATGGTCCTTGCCCTTGGGTGGACCCTGCGCTGCAACATCGACGGCCTTCATCTTCCCCCAGTATGTCTTGACTCGGGCAAAGGCCATCCATGCACCTTCGATGCACGCCGACTGCTTCACGACATCGATGCGGGGCACCGCATCAGCAAGCCGCCGCACAAAGCGGAAATATCTATTCGGAATCGGCTCAGTCGGCCACAGCTGAAGTACGACGTTCTTCATGGCAGCGCCGGACATCCTGTGAAGCTCGACCCATTGGGACATCTGGTCATTCAGTAGTAGAGGGCGTTTTGATGCGCCGAACTGTGACCAGAAAAGCTTCTCCCTTGCATATCCCTCTTGCGCTTGATAAAACTGCGCCGCATCAGATGAACTCTTCGGCAGGTCCAAAAGCACGCCTGGAGAACTCCATACTTGGTTAAGCTGAGCATAATTCGGATCGCCGAACTTAGTCTGTAATAAAAAGGGCTTACCAGCCGCAATCTCCCCAGCTTGCCGGATCTCCTCACGGGCCGCTCTAGATTCGGACCGCGCTTCTTTCGCCTCTCGCAAGGCCTTGTCAAGCTCAGCCGCTTTGGCTTTATTCTCCTCTAGGAATTCACAGCGGCAAGTAGCATTTTTCAGTTCGAGCGCCATCGAGGATATTTTTTCCTTATCTTGGTGCCGAGCAGCTTGTTCGGCCTTTAACTCGGCTGATGCCTTTTGGGCAGCCGCATCACTAAACCGGGCCTGCTCCTTGGCCCGGGCCAGCTCCACCCAAAGAATCTCGACGGTGGCGGCACCATCTGCAGCCATGCATATTCCAGTATGCAACTTTCAGTGTCACGCTTATATTACAAACATGTATATGTAAGGATTGCTCCGAATACGTACCTTGCGACTCGTCAAGACGCCTGTTGATAAGCGTGATATCCGTATCTGCCTCATCAATCTTGCGTTGCAAATCCGCAATCTCTATAGTCCAGACAGTTTCCCGGGAGGTCACAGCCTGTGTTCCAATTAATCATATTACTTCCTAGGCATATCTTTTGATCCTCTGATCGCCTCCCTCAGGAAGCCAATCAGAGTCTCAGGGGCTACTATCTATACACAGGTGTATTCTTCAATAAAACACAATCGATCATATTATGGTACAAACCTCTAAGCCTCTTAGCAGGCTGATACGTCTCCAACGTATCTATAATTTTTGATTGCTCCATGCTATATTATCTACTGTTTTGGACATTATTGGGCTTTATTATCCACTTTTATATTATTTTTGGGACTAACCTATTAACCGGAGGCCCAGCCCAGAATTGCTGTTTTTTTGCCTATTTTAGGGTTTCGAAGAAAAGGAATATCAAACGGAGTCCAAACGGAATGAAACCTTCGGGAACGTGATTTTCTCAACGAACAAGACCCGGGAGACTTGGACCCTACGTCAAGAAAGAAAAGAGGAGGCCACGAGGTAGGGGCGCGCCTACCCCCCCCCCCAGGCGCGCCCTCCACCCTCATGGGCCCCCTGTTGCTCCACCGACGTACTCCTTCCTCCTATATATACTTGCGTACCCCCAAATGATCAGATACGGAGCCAAAACCCTAATTCCACCGCCGTAACTTTCTGTATCCACGAGATCCCATCTTGGGGCCTGTTCCGGAGCTCCGCCGGAGGGGGCATCAATCACGGAGGGCTTCTACATCAACACCATAGCCCCTCCGACGAAGTGTGAGTAGTTTACCTCAGACCTACGGGTCCATAGTTAGTAGCTAGATGGCTTCTTCTCTCTTTTTGGATCTCAATACAATATTCTCCCCCTCTCTTGTGGAGATCTATTCGATGTAATCTTGTTTTTGCGGTGTGTTTGTTGAGATCGAGGAATTGTGGGTTTATAACAAGTCTATCTATGAACAATATTTGAATCTTCTCTTAATTCTTTTATGTATGATTGGTTATCTTTGCAAGTCTCTTCGAATTATCAGTTTGGTTTGGCCTACTAGATTGATCTTTCTTGCAATGGGAGAAGTGCTTAGCTTTGGGTTCAATCTTGCGGTGTCCTTTCCCAGTGACAGTAGGGGCAGCAAGGCACGTATTGTATTGTTGCCATCGAGGATAACAAGATGGGGTTTTCTTCATATTGCATGACTCTATCCCTCTACATCATGTCATCTTGCTTAAGGCGTTCCTCTGTTTTTAACTTAATACTCTAGATGCATGCTGGATAGCGGTCGATGAGTGGAGTAATAGTAGTAGATGCAGGCAGGAGTCGGTCTAATTATCTCGGACGTGATGCCTAAATAGGAGCAAAAATCAAGGAACAAAAATAAAATTGGGTTGCCTCCCAACAAGTGCTATCGTTTAACGCCCCTAGCTAGGCATAACAAACAAGAATAGATCTAGGTATTGCCATCTTTGGTAGGCAATCCATAAGTGTCTCTCATAATAGATTCATAAGGTAATTTAATTTAATTTCTAGGAAAGTTTTCCATGCCTTTCCTTAATGGAAATTGGAATCTAATATTTCCTTCCTTCATATCAATAATTGCACCAATCGTTGTAAGGAAAGGTCTACCAAGAATAATAGGACATGAAGGATTGCAATCTATGTTAAGAACAATAAAATCTACGGGCACATAATTCCTATTTGCAACAATAAGAACATCATTAATTCTTCCCATAGGTTTCTTAATAGTGGAATCCACAAGGTGCAAGTTTAGAGAGCAATCATCAAAATCACGGAAACCTAACAAATCACACAAAGTCTTTGGAATCGTGGAAACACTAGCACCCAAATCACATAAAGAATAGCATTCATGATCTTTAATTTTAATTTTAATAGTTGGTTCCCACTCATCATAAAGTTTTCTAGGGATAGAAACTTCCAATTCAAGTTTTTCTTCATAAGATTGCATCAAGGCATCAACGATATGTTTAGTAAACGCTTTATTTTGACTATAAGCGTGAGGAGAATTTAGCACGGATTGCAACAAGGAAATACAATCAATCAAAGAGCAATTTACTAAATTGTGTGACTTCACCGATACCAACAAAAATGATTTTATTATCACTCCGATTGCTCCTCTTACCGATGCTGAATCTTGTGAAATTAATATTGCTTTGCTGAATCTTGTCATGAAAGATCCGTTTTCCGGCCTTCCTAGTGAAGATGCCGCTACCCATCTAAATAGCTTCCTTGATTTGTGTGACATGCAAAAGAAGAAAGATGTGGATAATGATATTGTTAAATTGTAGCTATTTCCTTTTTCGCTTAGAGATCGTGCTAAAGCTTGGTTTTCGTCTTTGCCTAAAAATACTATTGATTCATGGAATAAGTGCAAATATGCTTTTATCTCTAAGTATTTTCCTCCCTCTAAGATCATCTCTCTTAGAAATGATATTATGAATTTTAAGCAACTTGATCATGAACATGTTGCACAAGCTTGGGAGATAATGAAATTAATGAAACGTAATTGCCCTACTCGTGGTTTAAATTTGTGGATGATTGTTCAAAGTTTTTATGCCGGATTGAATTTTACTTCTAGAAACCTTTTAGATTCGGCCGCGGGAGGCACTTTTATGGAAATCACTTTAGGAGAAGCTACTAAACTCCTAGATAATATTATGGTTAATTATTCTCAATGGTATACTGAAAGATCTACTAATAAAAAGGTGCATGCGATAGAAGAAATTAATGTTTTGAGTGGAAAGATGGATGAACTTATGAAATTATTTGCTAATAAGAGTGTTACTTCTAATCCTAATGATATTCCGTTGTATACTTTTATTGAGAATAATAATGAATCTATGGATGTGAATTTTGTTGGTAGGAACAATTTTGGTAACAACGCGTATAGAGGAAATTTCAACCCTAGGCCTTATCCTAGTAATCCCTCTAATAATTATGGTAATTCCTACAACAATTCTTATGGAAATTATAAGAAGATTCTCTCTGATTTTGAATCTAATATTAAAGAATTTATTACTTCGCAAAAGAATTTTAATGCTATGATTGAAGAAACATTGCTTAAGATTGATGATTTGGCTAGGAACGTTGATAGAATTTCTCTTGATGTTGATTCTTTGAAACTTAGATCTATTCCACCTAAGCATGATATCAATGAGTCTCTCAAAGCCATGAGAATTTCCATTGATGAGTGCAAAGAAAGAACTGCTAGGATGCATGCTAAGAAAGATGCCTTTATAAAAGCGTGTTCTTCTAGTTCCTATGAAAATAAATATGAAGATCTAAAAGTTATTGATGTGTCCCCTATTAAATCTTTGTTTTTCAATATGAATCTTGATAATGATGGGACTGAATATGATCCACCTTTACCTAGAAGGCGTTCTAAGAATTCAGAATTTGTTGATCTTGATGCTAAATTTGATAAAAGTGGGATTGAAGAAATTAAAACCCTAGATGTTGCTAAACCCACTATTATGGATTTCAAGGAATTTAACTATGAAAATTGATCTTTGATTGATTGTATTTCCTTGTTGCAATCCGTGCTAAATTCTCCTCACGCTTATAGTCAAAATAAAGCGTTTACTAAACATATCGTTGATGCCTTGATGCAATCTTATGAAGAAAAACTTGAATTGGAAGTTTCTATCCCTAGAAAACTTTATGATGAGTGGGAACCAACTATTAAAATTAAAATTAAAGATCATGAATGCTATTCTTTATGTGATTTGGGTGCTAGTGTTTCCACGATTCCAAAGACTTTGTGTGATTTGTTAGGTTTCCGTGATTTTGATGATTGGTCTCTAAACTTGCACCTTGTGGATTCCACTATTAAGAAACCTATGGGAAGAATTAATGATGTTCTTATTGTTGCAAATAGGAATTATGTGCCCGTAGATTTTATTGTTCTTAACATAGATTGCAATCCTTCATGTCCTATTATTCTTGGTAGACCTTTCCTTACAACGATTGGTGCAATTATTGATATGAAGGAAGGAAATATTAGATTCCAATTTCCTTAAGGAAAGGCATGGAAAACTTTCCTAGAAATTAAATTAAATTACCTTATGAATCTATTATGAGAGCCACTTATGGATTGCCTACCAAAGATGGCAATACCTAGATCTATTCTTGTTTGTTATGCCTAGCTAGGGGCGTTAAACGATAGCGCTTGTTGGGAGGCAACCCAATTTTATTTTTGTTCCTTGCTTTTTGCTCCTGTTTAGTAATAGATCACTTCCTCACATCCAGCAATTTATTTTAGAATTTTTGGGGTTCCAGATCTTGCGCTAGCTACATATTACTACAGACTGTTCTGTTTTTGACAGATTCTGTTTTTCGTGTGTTGGTTGCTTATTTTGATGAATCTAAGGCTAGTAAAATAGTTTATAAACCATAGAGAAGTTGTAATACAGTTGGTATAACACAAATATAAATAAATAATGAGTTCATTACAGTACCTTGAAGTGGTCTTTTATTTTCTTTCGCTAACGAAGCTCACGAGATTTTCTACATTAAGTTTTGTGTTGTGAAGTTTTCAAGTTTTGGGTAAATGTTTGATGGATCATGGAACAAGGAATGGCAAGAGCCTAATCTTCGGGATGCCCATGGCACCCCCAACATAATCTAAGGACACCTAAAAGCCAAAGCTTGGGGATGCCCCGGAAGGCATCCCCTCTTTCGTCTACTTCTATCGGTAACTTTACTTGGAGCTATATTTTTATTCGCCACATGATATGTGTTTTGCTTGGAGCGGCTTGTATGATTTAAATATTTTCTTGTTAGTTTACCACAATCATCCTTCCTGTACACACCTTTTGAGAGAGACATACATGATTTGGAATTTGGTAGAATACTCTATGTGCTTCGCTTATATCTTTTGAGTTATATAATTTTTGCTCTAGTACTTCAGTTATATCTTTTAGAGCACGGTGGTGGATTTGTTTTATAGAAACTATTGATCTCTCATGCTTCACTTAGATTATTTTGAGAGTCTTAATAGCATGGTAATTTTCTTAAAATCTTAATATGCTAGGTATTCAAAGTTAGTAAAATTTTCTGAGTGTTTTGAATACTAAGAGAAGCTTGATGCTTGATGATTGTTTTGAGATATGGAGGTAATAATATCAAAGTCATGCTAGTTGAGTAGTTGTGAAATTGAGAAATGCTTGTGTTGAAGTTTGCAAGTCCCGTAGCATGCACGTATGGTAAACATTATGCAACAAATTTGAAACATGAGTTGTTATTTCATTATCTTCCTTATGAGTGGCGGTCGGGGACGAGCGATGGTCTTTTCCTACCAATCTATCCCCCTAGGAGCATGCGCATGGTACCGAGGTTTTTGATGACTTGTAGATTTTTGCAATATGTATGTGAGTTCTTTATGACTAATGTTGAGTCCATGGATTATACGCACTCTCACCCTTCCGTCCTTGCTAGCCTCTTGGGTACCGTGCATTTCCCTTTCTCACATTGAGAGTTGGCGCAAACTTCGCCGGTGCATCCAAATCCCGTGATATGATACGCTCTTTCACACATAAACCTCCTTATATCTTCCTCAAAACAGCCACCATACCTACCTATTATGGCATTTCCATAGCCATTCTGAGATATATTGCCATGCAACTTTCCATCATTCCGTTCATCATGACACATTCATTATTGTCATATTGCTTAGCATGATCATGTAGTTGACATAGTATTTGTGGCAAAGCCACCGTTCATAATTCTTTCATACATGTCACTCTTGGTCCATTGCATATCCCGGTACACCGCCGGAGGCATTCATATAGAGTCATCTTTTGTTCTAGTATCGAGTTGTAATCATTGAGTTGTAAATAAATAGAAGTGTGATGATCATAATTTTCTAGAGCATTGTCCCAAGTGAGGAAAAATAAAAAGAAAAAAGAAAAAAGAAAAGGCCATAAAAAAGAGAAGGCCCAAAAAAATAATGAGAGAAAAAGAGAGAAGGGACAATGTTACTATCTTTTGCCACACTTGTGCTTCTAAGTAGCACCTTAATCTTCATGTTAGAGAGTCTCTTGTTTTGTCACTTTCATATACTAGTGGGAATTTTCATTATAGAACTTGGCTTGTATATTCCAACAATGGGCCTCCTCAAGTGCCCTAGGTCTTCGTGAGCAAGCAAGTTGGATGTACACCCACTAGTTTCTTTTGTTGAGCTTTCATACATTTATAGCTCTAGTGCATCCGTTGCATGGCAATCCCTACTCCTTGCATTAACATCAATCGGTGGGCATCTCCATAGCCCATTGATTAGCCTCGTTGATGTGAGACTTTCTCCTTTTTGTCTTCTCCACATAATCCCCCTCATTATATTCTATTCCACCAATAGTGCTATGTCCATGGCTCGCACTCATATATTGCGTGAAAGTTTATAGGTTTGAGATTACTAAAGTATGAAACAATTTCTTGGCTTGTCATCGGGGTTGTGCATGATGAGAGCATTCTTGCATGACGAAAATGAAACATGACTAAACCATATGATTTTGTAGGGATGAACTTTCTTTGGCCATGTTATTTTGAGAAGACATGATTGCTCAGTTAGTATGCTTGAAGTATTATTATTTTTATGTCAATATGAACTTTTGTCTTCAATCTTTCGGATCTGAATATTCATACCACAATTAAGAAGAATTACATTAAAATTATGCCAAGTAGCACTCCACATCAAAAATTCTGTTTTTATCATTTACCCGCTCGAGGACAAGCAGGAATTAAGCTTGGGGATGCTTGATAGGTCTCCAACGTATATATAATTTTTGATTGCTCCATTCTATATTATCTACTCTTTTGGACATTATTGGGCTTTATTATCCACTTTTATATTATTTTTGGCACTACCCTATTAACCGGAGGCCCAGCCCAAAATTGTTGTTTTTTTGCCTATTTTAGGGTTTCGAAGAAAAGGAATATCAAACGGAGTCCAAACGGAATGAAACCTTCGGGAACGTGATTTTCTCAACGAACAAGACCCGGGAGACTTGGACCCTACGCCAAGAAAGAAAAGAGGAGGCCACGAGATAGGGGGCGCGCCTACCCCCCCTCCCCAAGCGTGCCCTCCACCCTCGTGGGCCCCCTGTTGCTCCACCGACGTACTCCTTCCTCCTATATATACCTACGTACCCCCAAACGATCAGATACGAAGCCAAAACCCTAATTCCATCGCTGTAACTTTCTGTATCCACGAGATCCCATCTTGGGGCCTGTTCTGCAGCTCCGCTGGAGGGGGCATCGATCACGGAGGGCTTCTACATCAACACCATAGCCCCTCCGATGAAGTGCGAGTAGTTTACCTCAGACCTACGGGTCCATAGTTAGTAGCTAGATGGCTTCTTCTTTCTTTTTGGATCTCAATACAATATTCTCCCCCTCTCTTGTGGAGATCTATTCGATGTAATCTTCTTTTTGCGGTGTGTTTGTTGAGATCGATGAATTGTAGGTTTATGATCAAGTCTATCTATGAACAATATTTGAATCTTCTCTTAATTCTTTTATGTATGATTGGTTATCTTTGCAAGTCTCTTTGAATTATCAGTTTGGTTTGGCCTACTAGATTGATCTTTCTTGCAATGGGAGAAGTGCTTAGCTTTGGGTTCAATCTTGCGGTGTCCTTTCCCAGTGACAGTAGGGGCAGCAAGGCACGTATTGTATTGTTGCCATCGAGGATAACAAGATGGGGTTTTCTTCATATTGCATGACTCTATCCCTCTACATCATGTCATCTTGCTTAAGGCGTTACTCTGTTTTTAACTTAATACTCTAGATGCATGCTGGATAGCGGTCGATGAGTGGAGTAATAGTAGTAGATGCAGGCAGGAGTCGGTCTACTTGTCTCAGACGTGATGCCTATATACATGATCATACCTAGATGTTCTCATAACTATGCTCAATTCTGTCAATTGCTCAACAGTAATTTGTTCACCCATCGTAGAATACTTATGCTCTCGCGAGAAGCCACTAGTGAAACCTATGGCCCCTATGTCTATCTTTATCATATTAATCTCCTACTACTTAGTTATTTCCTTTGCTATTTCCTTTGCCTTTATTTTACTTTGCATGTTTATCATAAAAATACCAGAAATATTATCTTATCATATCTGTCAGATCTCACTCTCGTAAGTGGCCTTATAGGGATTGACAACCCCTATTTGCATTGGTTGCGAGGATTTATTTGTTTTGTGCAGGTATGAGGGACTCGCGCGTAGCCTCCTACTGGATTGATGCCTTGGTTCTCAAAAACTGAGGGAAATACTTACGCTACTTTGCTGCATCATCCCTTCCTCTTTGGGGAAAACCAATGCAGTGCTCAAGAGGTAGCACAGGCCCATGAAGGCCTCATTCAATCTGATTTTCGCGGCCAGGACCTTTTTGATCACCGTGCCCATAAAGGTACGATGTTCCTCTGAGACGGACGCCTGTTGTAGCATGTTCATCAATATATCCGGCGCCTCTAGTTCTCCGGTGGCTGCTGTAAGAGTATGACCTTCCTTTGAAGGGATCCGCTTATTTGTATCCGGCTATAGACCGAAATGTTCGAGGCCATTATTGTTGGACCCCGGACCCTGGGCCACTGAAGTATCACCTTCAAGTTGTGTCTTCATCATCCCTCGCACCACTTGTTGATCGGGAGAGACCCTCCGCGACGAAACCTCGAAGTCGTCCGCCCTGTCGGGAGAAGAGATTGGTGGAGACGTCTTGCTTTCCATCATCTTCGGGGGAAGATCCCCCGAGGAAGAGGATTGTTGAAGGAAACTGTGTGCTGAACTACAAAAAAACATATATTCTAGACGTTAAAAGAAAGGGACGGGACGTGTTTAAAACACCCTTGTTCACTTACGATTTGGCCTCAGGCTTGTTCTCGCCATGGGACTGCGTGATGACATTAACCTCCAAGCCCGAGCCACCCGATGAAGGCATCTTGCCTCTCTTAGGAGCCTTTTCCTCCCAATCTTTGGAGGCGGCCCTTTCTTCCCACGGGGGGAAGAGACATTGACTTCCCCTTCATTTTTGTCTTCGGACGATAGAATCTTGATTCCTCTGGACACAATGTCTGGCGCACCTTCGGGATAAGGGCCATCTTTAGTCCTCTCTACCTTTCCCTCCTTCGCATGCATCTGGTACAGTGCCGGGGCTAGCATCCTTGTTAATACAGGATCCGCTAAACCCTCGGGAAGAGGAGCCGGACACCTAATCAGCTCCGCTTTCTTTATCCAGCCCTAGATGGAGATAGTTTGCTTAGTAATGTATTACGACATACTTAAAAAAGGGGGGTGTTCAGAAGTCAAGTGCTTACCGGGATATCCGGACGGTTACAGTCGAGGCCTGTGTCCTCAGTAGTGTCCGGCCAATGTTTTCGTTTTCTAAAAAACAACTGCCACATCCCTTTGTGTGTAATGCCGAAGAAGTGTTGGAGGGTTTGTGGTCCTTCTGGATTGAACTCCCACATACGGAGAGGCCTATGTTGGCATGGAAGGATTCGGCGAATCAGCATTACTTGAATCATGCTGACAAGATCGATGTCCCTCTCGAGGAGGGTTCGGATGCGGCTTTGTAGAGTCTGCACTTCATCAACTGATCCCCAATCCAGCCCCTTGCTGGCCCATGATGCAAGTTGTAACAGTGGGCCAGGGCGAAATGTGGGTGCAGCTACCCACTTGGTGCTACGGGGCCGTGTAATTGAAAACCACTCTCGCTGCCATTGGTTGGAAGTTTCGACAAAAGAGCCTTTTGGCCAAGGAGTGTTGGTGAGCTGGCTGACTACAGCACCGCCGCACTCCACCTATTCCCCGTTGACTACCTTTGGTTTCATACTGAAGGTCTTGATCCATAAGCCGAAGTGTGGGGGGTTCAGAGGAAGGCCTCCCACGTAATAATGAATGCCGAGACATGGTGGAAAGACTCCGGGGCTTGATCGTGAAATCTAGTCCATACTAGAACATTAGCCCCCGGACGAAGGGGTGAAGAGCGAGCCCTAACACTCGAAGGAAGTGTGAGATGAACACGACCCTCTCACCAGATCTAGGGTTCGGGATAACCTGCCCTTGAGCAGGAAGCCTGTGGTGGATTTCTGTGGTCAGGTATCTGGCCGCTCGAAGTTTTGCAATATCCCCCTCTGTAACGGAGGAAGCCGCCCATCGGCCTTGAGGGCTGGGTCCGGACATAATGGGGAAGCCCGGAGCAACGAAGTCGAAAACCTTGGGTGCTAGAACTCGAGGTTGGAGAGGCTGAGGAGAAGTTTGGCATCAAAAAGGACGGCCCTTGGTTCCTTTATAAAGGCAGCGGGGATTAAACGCCTCCTCCTGAGCCTGAAAACATGCCTATTCCTAAGGAATCTTTCCAACGGAACGGTTGGGTTACCCACGCTCGTATTAATGAGAATCCCGCAATAAGGGGACACGATCTCTGCTTCGACAGAACGTGCCAATAGCAACCGCGCCTCGAAACATGGAACGGCGGGACAAGAAACAGTTCAAAAAACCGGGCGAGCGTGATGTCACGTTGTAAAAAGTTGTCAGCAGATTGGACTGCTGGAATATTATACTCTCTCTGCGGTTGTGTGTGTGGTGTGTGTTACAGGTCCGGACACGTCGATACGTCCGAAGAATATTTTGGAGTTCGGAAGGAGGAACCCGCCTTGTAATACCGAAGACAGGTCTACGCGCCGGATACCTTCTCATTGAAGCCAGGTTCAGAGGCTACTGAGGGACTCCTGGACTAAGGGATCCTCGGGCGTCCGGCCTGTTAGCCATGGGCCGGACTGATGGGCTGTGAAGATACGAAGACCGAAGACTGCACCCGTGTCCGGATAGGACTCTCCTTGCATGGAAGGCAAGCTTGGCGACCGAATATGTAGATTCCTTTCTTTGTAACTGACATTGTGTAACCCTAGATTCTCCGGTGTCTATATAAACCGAAGGACTTAGTCCGGAGAGGGAGAGACATTATTATAACCATACAAGCTAGACCTCTAGGGTTTAGCCATTACGATCTCGTGGCAGATCAACTCTTGTAATACTCATATTCATCAAGATCAATCAAGCAGGATGTAGGGTATTACGTCCATAGAGAGCGCCCGAACCTGGGTAAAACATTGTGTCCCCTATCTCCTGTTACCATCAACCTTAGATGCACAGTTCGGGACCCCTTACCCGAGATCCGCCGGTTTTGACACCGACAGGTGGCTCCCCTCTGGTGCTTTCTTCGCCCAATATTTTCAATATATTCCAAAACTGACTTTCATGGAGTTTCAGGACTTTTGGAGTTGTGCAGAATAGGTCTCTAATATTTGCTCCTTTTCTAGCCCAGAATTCCAGTTGCTGGCATTCTCCCTCTTCATGTAAACCTTGTAAAATAAGAGACAGAAGGCATAAGTATTGTGACATAATGTGTAATAATAGCCCATAATGCAATAAATATTGATATGAAAGCATGATGCAAAATGGATGTATCACAGTGGTCTCGTTTTGTCTTAAAGAGTCCTTGGCTATGCTGACTCGGGGACGCTTCGTATGTCATGTGCACTGCCTTGTACATGATTGTGTTGTACGATCGAGCCCGTGTGGGCCCCACCATGAAAATTTTGGACGAAATCTCTATCATATGTTTGTTTCTGGCTTATTCTGCAAGCCAAATCCTTTGTTTTGTTTTGAGTTGTAGTTTTCGAGTTGCTTCGAACTCAAGTGTTGATTCCATACCTTTTCCTAAGTGGTGTTCTCATATTTCCATGGGAGTACTAATCCTTTTGATCATGCGGAATTGTCATCTCATTTTTTTTCAACCAGTGTGCTTCTCTTCAAGTGGATCCGATCATTTCAACATCTGCAAGATCAATTCTTAGTTCTTCGCAACAGTGTTTGTTTCATCCGTCCCCAAGTTGCCTTTGTTTTCTCACCCTCCCACCCCTTTTTCCATCAAGGACTCAGATTTCTTAATCAAGTATCAATTTTATTCATGCGAAGTCTCATCATTCCTTTCCTTCAATGTTCTTACGCGGTGATTTCTCGTGGAGATGCTCAGAAGCTTCAAGTTCATCATTCTTTCCTTCTTCATACTCTTTTCTTCTCCGGTGGATTCAATTCAAGCTTTGTTGATCATATCCTTTTCATTGTTTCAAATGCTTCCCCATGTCGGTGCACCTCTTAATCATTCACCTCTGTCTATTCATATCTGAAGTGTTGAAGATATCTCAGAAGATTCACATTCCATTCTTAATCCTTTCAAGCTATTTCGAGGTTCTTACCTTATTCAAGCCATTTAAATCTTATCGGTGCATTATCTCTTCCTAAGAAATCATTTCCAATGGTGTTTTCTTTGAGTGGGCCCTAATCCACAGGTCTTTTCCCAGGATCTTACCTGACTCTTCTAATTTTTCCGGAGTTAATCTCAAATTCTTTTCAAAGTTTGACGTAAGAATGAATTATCATTAGTCATATGCCTTCTCCAAGATCACTTTCAAATCTTTTCATCGTTGGTTCAACCTTTCTATTTTTCATTCCGGAGTGTCTTAGCAATTCATGGTGGCGTTTCTCATCATCTTTCTCAACATTTGAAGACCGAAGAAGAGTTTCTCTTAAATCTTGTCCACTCTCTCGAAGATGTGTAGTTCAAGCTTGATGCCATCCTCTCAAATTGTTTTCGATTGTGAAAATTCTTTTCACCCACCCGGAGCAATTCAGGAGTCTTTTTCAGTTTGATTCATCCAGAGCCCATCATCTCAGAATTATTCATTCTCAGCTTTCAGCTCTCGTTCTCCAAATCTTACCGGTGCATCGCTTAAGTATTCTCTAGTCAGCTCGTGATCTCTTCATTCTCTTGTATCTAAATTTCCCCAAGTATCTTTGTTCGTTTTCTAGTTCTTCTCAGTGATTCATCCCTTTACTTCGTTCATTTTCAATTCTTACGGTGGTTCATTCGATATTCATCTTCCTTTGTAAACACACCAATTCATTCATTCTTTCAAATCCACCAGTGGTTCGTTGAAGATTTCCCGAAGTTTGTGCTATATCTCTCATCATTCCTTTTCAAGAAGAATAAGTAGTATGTCAAATCCATTGCTTGTCATCAATTTAAGTTGATGAGCAACATATAGTAAACCTTATTCTTGTTTCCTCAAGGTGATTTAATTCCTTATTCTGGAGTCTATTCATAATGAAGTAATTTTCGGTTCCGAGTTGTTCATCTTTCTTTTCCGGAGTTCCAAGTTTCCTCGGTTATCTTGTTGCGAAGCTCCATCTAATCATTACAAGGCTTCAATCTTGTTCTTTTCATACTTCTCTTTCTTTCTATCATCCTTTTTTTATCGGAGTTCATGGAGGCTCTACATGGTGGTTCATCAAGGATTTAATTCATTCTCGGAGTGTTCTTCAAGATTCTTGTTGGAGCTTAAGCTTTCTTCATGTTGCATTTCGAAGTGCAATTCTTTTTGTCTTATCTTTTGAGGTGGTTTTATGTCATTCTTGACAATTTCCCTTCGTGATTCAAGTTGTCAGGAATGAGATATTTTAAATCCATCATTTTCTCTTCGTTCAAGAGATCTATTCAACCAATCAATCTCTTTGTTGGAGTTATCTTGGTAAAGATTTCACCTAAAGCCTTCCCTAAGGAATGTTGCTAATTCTGGTGTTTATCAATGATCCAATTTTCTCCTTCTCATCTCGGTGAAGAAGTTTTCATCTCCTTGTTGATCTCAATCAAAGCAATTTTTTTCGTTAGTGGTCGGTTGTCACCTCATATTTTGAGATGTTTTCTAGAAGCCCACAACAAGCTTGTTCTTTTCATTGTTGATTTTCCAACAACTTCGTTCAATCCTTCTTTGCAAGGATGCTTCCCAAGCTCATTGCTCACAGAAGTTGCATTTTCCTCTCCGTTCTTTTATTTCCAATGATCTAGCTTCTATTCTTTCGTCCCGAAGGCATTGTGATGTTGCTCTCTCCATCCCATCATCTCGTTTTGCCAAGATCATGTTCTTCTCTTTTCCTTGCTTATCCATTTAGCCAGAGTGTTGTGCCGTCTCTTCAAGTTCTTTTCATCTTATAAAGTTTTGCTCCTCTTTTCAACCGGAGTGCTGCTAGAATTCTTCCATTCTCATCTTGTTTCAACCAGTGTGGTTTCATATTCTTTTTGGTTGTTAACCTATTTCCATGTCTTTCAACCTACAAGGTTCTTGTAATGTTCCTTGTTCCTCTTTTCTAATGGAGTGTTTTCAACTTTGTTCATATCCGTTGTATTCTTTTCTCGAAATTGTTTAACCTCTCAAGGTTCATCGGTTTCACTCTTTTGTCCAAGAAGAAACTTAGTTTTACCTCTTCCTTCTTCCTTTTCTCTCTGGTGCCATCCCTATATCTCGGGGCGAGATCTCTTGTAAGTGGAGGAGAGTTGTAACGACCCTAGACCGACGCTCCAGATGCCTTCCTTATATTGTGTGTCAGCTGAGTTAATTATTTGTTTGTTGCATCCATCATAGCATCATTTGCATTGCATCATGTCATCATCGCATTGCATCTGCATGTTTTCATAAAACTTGCATCCGGTCGTAGTTGCCGCGTCCCCCTTGCCTTCATTGACCGTTCCGAGACCCACCAGGTTTTTGGAGTCCCTCTTGTCTGGCCGCTTAATCTTTTTGCTCAGTGCACAAACCCCTCACTTGCTCGTCCGAAGATGTCCTGAACCCGACCCGCCCAGTCATCACCGTTGGATTTGGATCATCCCCAAACATCCCAAAAATAATTTCGCCTTCTTATTTGGGCTACCTAACCTATTTATTCTCGACCACCTGATTACGATCGGACGGACCAGATTAACCCCTACCCTAATCCCCTATCTATATAAACAGTCTAACCCAAAAACCTAGGGACCTTGTCCCATCCAATCCTCCTCCCCGCCACCACTCCTCGTCCTCCTCAGGATCTCCTCCCAATCCACCTGCTCCTCTCCTTCCAAGCCTAGCCATCCCCTCGATCCATCCAGCCAGCCGATCCACCCACCTCCTCGATTTGCAAACCCAGCCAACCAGAACCAGCTTCCCCTCGATCCCGCTGCCTCCTGGTCGCCTTGCGGCCGCACTTGAGCGCCTCCACCCACCAGCTCCCTCTCTGCAGCACCTCCTCGAGCGAGGAGCTCAACCACACCCGCAGGGCCACCTCGGCCTTCGAATGCCGGCCTGACGAACAACATCAATGGCCACCACGAGCACCTGACCCCCTGCCTCTCTCTCCATTTTCCTTCCTTCGCCGCTCTCTCTCTCTCTCTCAAGATCTCCCTCTCTCTCTGTCTTTGTTTCTCTTACACGATGCCGTCGCTATGGTCTCAAGCTGCCCTCGACCTCCTCCGAGTGCCGCCCCTTGCCGGTCTCCTCCGCTCGCTTCCACCACGAGCCTTGTCCCCGGTGAGCCACACCAGCAGCAGCACCTCTCCCTTCTCCTCTGCTTCAAGCACCTCCATGGAGCCAAGCTCCCGCCTCCTTTGCCTCGTCCCCGCCGCTGTTTGTCGATTGAACCAGTAGCAAGCACCAGCTCCCCTTCCGGTTGGCCCTGCTTCCCCCGCCACCTTCTCTTTCTCTCTCAATTCTCTCAACTCTTTGTTCTCTCCCCTATAGGAGCCTTGGAAGCCATAGCCTGCTCGGCCTCGAGGTCCCGACACTGTCGTCTCCTACATCCACTGCCGTGCCAAGTCCCGCTTGCCTTCCTGCACCTTCGCCGTCCCGCCAAATCCAGCACCATGGACGCCCGTGCCAGCCCGAGCCCCCATGCCGCCGCTGGCGTTGACCTACTCTGTCCGGTGACCTCCGAGCAGCACCACCCGTTCGATCTGCTCAAGCTCGCCGCCCCCTGGGCCTCAAGTCCCTCCAGGCGGTACCCCAAGTATGCCGCGCCGGCCTCTGCTTCCCCTGCATCGAGCAGTTCCTGCTCGAGGAGGGCGCGGTCGCCCGACACCTGTTGACCGCGGCCTGCCTAGCTCCTTCGCCTCCTGGGCCACCAGCAACCGCCCCAAGCCGGCCCGACCTGGCCCATGGTGAGAGCCCCAGCCCAGCAGCTAGTAGATTCAGCCCGATCGTGTTTTTTCTGTCCAGCGAATTTTGCTAATAACCCTGAGTAAGCAGTTTTGCAGAAAAAACCCTCAAAATTCATGCATTTAATAACTCCACAACCGTGCATCATATGCGAAAACATTATATATGTAAAATGCTTAGATTTATGTGTAGATTAATAGTATGCTACTTTCATCCATGTTTAAAATGTTGTTTGCATTTAATTTTCTTAATGACATGTTAAAATGGTTTATTTCATAACTAAATAACCATAGCCCTGAATTAAATAAACATTATATGTAACTTGTCTAGAAAATTGCATAGATTAACTTGATGCACTTACTTTGCATGTTTAACAACTCTAAAATATGGTTTAGGGCAGATCAGTACCAAATCCGAAATATGCATATGGGAATTTTCCAGAATTGTTGTTTGTTGTTTCCGGCCTCATTTAAACCTACCTAGATAGGTAGTTTTATTATGCTTCACCTCTTGCCATGTTAACCAACATTTAATCTTGTCTTGTTTATAAATGAGAGTGAACTAAATATTTGAATGTGGTGTTTCATCAATATGCAACTCGTTGCATATTGAGCTCCACTTAAGTTGTAGTATTGTTTGTTGCACTTTGCCATGAATTAGTAAACCAGACATGCATCATACTTGGTTGCACATCATGTCATGTTTATGTGATGGTTGCTTACTGAAAGTGTGTTATATCGACTAGAGGGGGGTGAATAGGCGATTTTTATGAAAGTCTTCAGAACATGGGAGTTTTGAAGACAAACGATAAAATTAAACCTATTACCATGCAGCGGAAGGTAGACTACACTAGGCAAACCATAGTCAAGTATTCAATGAAGTGAAAGCACAAAGACTAATAGCAGCTAGGTAGTAAGGATCAGGTAGGAAGATATTGTGAAGCCAAATAGAACACGCAGTCACTCAGTGAAGACAAATGATAGAGCAAAGATACAATGACTTCACAAGGAGTAACAGTAAGTAAAGTGAAGTGAAGATGAAACCAGTGACTCGTTGAAGACAATGATTTGTTGGACCAGTTCCAGTTTCTGTGACAACTGTACGTCTGGTTGGAGCGGCTAGGTATTTAAACCTTAGGACACACAGTCCCGGACACCCAGTCCTGAACACGCAGCTCAGGACACCCAGTCCTCACGTATTCTCCTTGAGCTAAGGTCACATAGACCTCGCCCAATCACTCTGGTAAGTCTTCAAGGTAGAATCCCAAACCTTCACAGACTTCGTTCACCGGCAATCCACAATGTCTCTTGGATGCTCAGAACGCGACGCCTAACCGGCTGGAGGATGCACAGTCCTCAAGTGTAATAAGTCTTCAGATCACACAGACAAGAAGACTTAAGTGATGCCCAATTCTCTCTGGCTCTAGTGGTTAGGGCTTTATCCTCGCAAGGAATTCTCTCTCAAAGGCTTCGAGGTGGGTTGCTCTCAAACGACAAAAGCCGTGCTTTCAATCTGAGCAGCCAACCGTTTATGGTTGTAGGGGGTGGGCTATTTATAGCCACTTGGCAACCCGACCTGATTTTTCTGAAATGACCCTGGGTCACTAAGGAACTGACACGTGTTCCAACGGTCAGATTTCAAACTCACACGGCAACTTTACTTGGGCTACAAGCAAAGCTGACTTGTTCGACTCTGGACAAGATTCGCTCTCATAGTCTTCACTCGAAGACATAGGTTTTTGGTTTAGGCATCACTTGAGTCATTCTGACTGGTTCTCTTGGACCCCACTTAACAGTACGGTGGTTCCTATGACTCAACACAAAAATAAAAAGAACTACGAAAGATCTAAGTCTTCGAGCTCCATAGGCTTCATATAGTGTCTTCTCTTGTCATAGTCTTCAATGTGAATATCTTCATATACCACCTTTGACTTCAATGTCTTCATACATTTTTAGGGGTCATCTCTAGTAGTAAAACCGAATCAATGAGGGACTTCTACCTGTGTTATCCTGCAATTCTCACAAACACATTAGTCCCTCAACTAGGTTTGTCGTCAATACTCCAAAACCAACTAGGGGTGGCACTAGATGCACTTACACTTACCATGATGTTTGCTTCTTTCCGGTTGCGCTTCTCCTTGATAGTTCCGATTATGTTGCGATTGTGAGGATCCGTTCGACTACGTTGGTTCATCTACTTCATGGACTCGGTCTTCTTCCTAGTGGGATTTCAGGCAAGATGACCGTCACCTTGGATCTCACTACTATCTTTGCTACGCTAGTTGTCTCGATGCTATCATTATGTCGCGCTACCTACCACTTGTTTATCAAGCCTCCCAATATGCCATGAAACAACCTCTAACCTTTTCCACTATCCTAGCAAACCGTTGTTTGGCTATGTTACCGCTTTGCTCAGCCCCACTTATAGCTTTTCTAGTTGCAGGTATAGTTGCATGTTGTTCCATGTTGGGACATGGATATTATTGGATATCACAATATCTCTTATTTAATTAATGCATCTATATACTTGGTAATGGGTGGAAGGCTCGGCCTTTTTCTTGGTGTTTTGTCCCACTCATGCCGCCCTAGTTTTCGTCATCCTGGTGTTATGTTCCTTCATTTTGCGTCCCTAACACGTTGAGGTTTTATGGGCCCCTCTTGACAGTTCGCTTTGAATAAAACTCTTCCAGCAAGGCCCAACTTTGGTTTTACCATTTGCCTAATAACAACTAAAACTTGCATAGGGACCGGCTAGCACCCGAGGACTCTTAATCAACCCCCGGGCCAGTGCTCCTCATGAGTGTTGGTCCAAACCTGTCAACCTCCGGTGACCGCCATGGGCTATTCTGGATTTGGCCTATGATACGTCTCCATCGTATCTACTTTTCCAAACACTTTTGCCCTTGTTTTGGATGCTAATTTGTATGATTTGAATGGAACTAACCCGGACTGACGCTGTTTTCAGCAGAATTGCCATGATGTTGTTTTATGTGTAGAAAACAAATATTCTCAGAATGACCTGAAACTCCACGTGAGGTCTTAGAAAAAATAATAAAAAATCCTCGCCAAATATGAAGACCAGGGGGCCCACACCCTTCTCACGAGGGTGGGGGCACACCCCCATAGGGTGCGCCCCCCTACCTCGTGGGCCCCCTGCAGACCCTCCGATGCCAACTCCAACTCTATATATTTGCTTTCGGAGAGAAAAAAAGAGGAGAGAAGAAATCATCACGTTTTATGATACGGAGCCGCCGCCAAGCCCTAAAACCTCTCGGGAGGGCTGATCTGGAGTCCGTTCGGGGCTCTGGAGAGGGGGATTCGTCGCCGTCGTCATCATCAACCATCCTCCATCACCAATTTCATGATGCTCACCGCCGTGCGTGAGTAATTTCCTCGTAGGCTTGCTGGACGGTGATGGGTTGGATGAGATTTATCATGTAATCGAGTTAGTTTTGTTAGGGTTTGATCCCTAGTATCCATTATGTTCTAAGATTGATGTTGCTATGAATTTGCTATGCTTAATGCTTGTCACTAGGGCCCGAGTGCCATGATTTCAGATCTGAACCTATTATGTTTTCACCAATATATGAGAGTTCTAGATCCTATCTTGCAAGTCTATAGTCACCTACTATGTGTTATGATCCGGCAACCCCGAAGTGACAATAATCGGGACCACTCCCGGTGATGACCGTGGTTTGAGGAGTTCATGTATTCACTATGTGCTAATGCTTTGTTCCGGTTCTCTATTAAAAGGAGGCCTTAATATCCCTAAGTTTCCAATAGGACCCCGCTGCCACGGGAGGGTAGGACAAAAGATGTCATGCAAGTTCTTTTCCATAAGCACGTATGACTATATACGGAATACATGCCTACATTACATTGACGAATTGGAGCTAGTTCTGTGTCACCCTATGTTATGACTGTTACATGATGAACCGCATCCGGCATAATTATCCATCACTGATCCGGTGCCTACGAGTTTTCCATATACTGGTTTACGCTTATTTACTTTTCCGCTGCTACTGTTACAATCACTACAAAATACCAAAAACATTACTTTTGTTGTCTTTACTTTTGTTGCCGTTACCACTACTATCATATTACTTTGCTACTAAACACTTTGCTGCAGATACTAAGTTTCCAGGTGTGGTTGAATTGACAACTCAGCTGCTAATACTTGAGAATATTCTTTGGCTCCCCTTGTGTCGAATCAACAAATTTGGGTTGAATACTCTACCCTCGAAAGCTGTTGCGATCCCCTATACTTGTGGGTTATCAAGACTAATTTCTGGCGCCATTGCCCGGGAGCATAGCTCTATTCTTTGAGTCACATGGGATTTAGATCTGCTGGACATTATGAAGAACTTGAGAGATCCAAAAACCAAGATCTATCCCTCAACTACGAGGGTAGGTAAGGAACTGCCATCTAGCTCTACACTTGATTCACCTTCTGTTATGAGTAAGTTTGCGACACCTACACCTGCTTCTGCTATTCGTTCCAATATGTTGCATGTTATTGATGATGCCACTTCTGCTATGCATGATACTTATGATGAAACTGCTTCTATGTCTGATACTACTGTGCCTCTTAGTGAATTTCTTAATGAACAAATTGCTAGGGCTAGAGAAAAAGAAATTATTGAATCTGAATACGATGATGAAAACATGCCTGTTATTCCTAAAGGTTATCTTTTTGATAAGGAATCTTCTGCCGCTATTTTCGCTTGCAAGGATAGATATGAGCTTAAGAGGTTATTAATTAAATGGAACAAAGAATCACTTAGAGATAAAATGAGACCCGACCCTGCTTTTGCTACTTCACCTATATGTGTTCCTGATAAAGATTATGAATTCTCTGTTGATCCTGATATAATTACTTTGGTTGAATCTGATCCGTTTTATGGCTATGAATCTGAAACTGTTGTGGCACATCTTACTAAGTTAAATGATATAGCTGCCCTGTTCACTAATGATGAGAGATCGCGTTACCTCTATATACTCAAAATATTTCCGTTCTCATTAAAGGGTGATGCTAAGATATGGTTTAATTCTCTTGATCCTGGTTGTGTGCGTAGTCCCCAGGATATGATTTATTACTTCTCTGCTAAATATTTCCCTGCTCATAAGAAACAAGCTGCTTTGAGGGAAATATACAACTTTGTGCAAATTAAAGAAGAGAGTCTCCCACAAGCTTGGGGGAGGCTTCTCAAGTTACTTAATGCTTTGCCTGATCATCCTCTTAAGAAACCTGAAATACTTGATATCTTTTATAATGGACTAACCGATGCTTCCAGAGATTACCTGGATAGTTGTGCTGGTTCTCTTTTCAGGGAAAGAACACCGGATGAAGCTGAAATTCTATTGAATAATATGTTGACAAATGAAAATAATTGGGCACCTCCTGAGCCACCTCCTGAGCCAGCTCCTGCTCCAATTACTGAGCCTATTCCTAAACCAACTACGAAGAAGAGAGGTGTTCTATTTCTCAGTCCCGAAGATATGCAAGAGGCAAAGAAATCTATGAAAGAGAAAGGTATTAAAGCTGAAGACGTTAAGAATTTACCTCCTATTGAAGAAATACATGGTCTTAATTCACAACCTGTTGAAGAAACTTATGATCTCCATTATTTATTTGTTGAAGAACCTCCTGACCCCGATATCCCGACACAGGTAGTAAAGGTAAACTCTCTCTATAGATATGATAAAGGTGAAGTTCCTCCTACTAAAATTGCTAGTCAGTGCTTGGATGAGTTTGATAACTTTATGTATAAGCAAGACGACTTCAATGCTTATTTTGGTAGACAATTAAAAGAAAATGCTTATATGATTAGACGCTTGGGTGATTACATGGCTGATATTAAAGGTGAACTTAAACTTATTAGCAAACACGCTTCTATGGTTACCACTCAAGTAGAACAAGTACTTAAAGCTCAAAAAGAAGTGCTTGATGAAATGAATAGTAAGAAAAATGATTATGCTGTTAGAGTGGCTACTAGAACTGGTAGAATGACTCAGGAACCTTTGTATCCTGAAGGCCACCCTAAGAGAATCGAGCAAGATTCTCAGAGAAATAATATTGATGTTCCTAGTTCTTCTAAAAAGAAGAAAAAGAAAAATGATAGAACTGTGCAAACTTCTAGTGAACCTATTGCTGAACCACCTGATAATCCAAATGATATATCTATGACTGATGCTGAAACACAATCTGGTAATGAACATGAACCTAATAAAATATTAATGCTGATGTTCATGATGATGCTCAACCTAGTAATGACAATGATGTAGAAATTGAACCTGCTGTTGATCTTGATAACCCACAATCAAAGAATCAATGTTATGATAAAAGAGACTTTGTTGCTAGGAAACATGGTAAAGAAAGGGAACCTTGGGTTCAGAAACCCATGCCTTTTCCTCCAAAACCATCCAAGAAAAAGGATGATGAGGATTTTGAGCGCTTTGCTGAAATGATTAGGCCTATCTTTTTGCGTATGCGATTAACTGATGTGCTCAAAACAAATCCTTATGCTAAATATATGAAGGATATCATTACTAATAAAAGAAAGATACCGGAAGCTGAGATTTCCACCATGCTTGCTAATTATACTTTTAAGGGTGGAATACCAAAGAAACTTGGAGATCCCGGAGTACCTACTATACCTTGCTCCATTAAAAGAAATTATATTAAAACTGCTTTATGTGATCTTGGAGCCGGTGTTAGTGTTATGCCTCTCTCTTTATATCGTAGACTTGACTTGAATAAGTTGACACCTACTGAAATATCTTTGCAAATGGCTGATAAATCAACTGCTATACCTGTCGGTATTTGTGAGGATGTGCCTGTTGTGGTTGCAAACGTTACTATTTTAACGGACTTTGTTATTCTTGATATTCCCGAGGATGATAGTATGTCTATTATTCTTGGAAGACCTTTTCTTAATACTGCAGGGGCTGTTATTGATTGCAACAAAGGCAATGTCACTTTTCATGTTAATGGTAATGAGACAACCTCAAGTTTATAGTATCAACTCCATTGGAAAAATTCCATCGATTATAATTGGAGGTTTTGAATTTCCTTTCCTACTGTCAAGAAGAAATATGACATACTTATTATAGGGGATGTGCATATCCCCGTTGAGGTAACTTAGTGTTATTCGAAATTTCTCCGGTTCCATGATTATCGGAATGAGTTTGTTAACAAGACTTGATCAACCTTGTTAGTGGATTCTTTTTGATGAGCATGAGATGGATGAAACTAGAAACACAAACTTCTGTACCCACTCTATATTTTCTGTTATTTATATTAAATAAAGTAAAAATAGTATTTTTCTGTCTGTTATCTGATTATCCGTGCAATATAAAAATAACCCGAAAATAAAAGTCCTCAAAATGACATGCCAATTTAATATGATTTTTTCGGGAATATTTGAGGATTTACTGTGCAAAAATCACCGCGGGAGGAGCTGCCACCTGGCCACGAGGGTGGTGGGCACCCCCCCCTATAGGGCGCGCCCCCCTGCCTCGTGGGCCCACGGTGGCCCTCCTCCACTTATCCCAGCACCCATCTTCTTCCTCTATCTCACACAAACCCAAAAAACCAACTTAAGCACGAGTTCCAACCACTTTTGCTGTGATTTTCGATCTCCTTGCTCAAAGCACCTCTTGCAAAACTGCTTGGGGAGATTGTTCCTTGGTATGTGACTCCTCCATTGGTCCAATTAGTTTTTGTTCTAGTGCTTTATTCATTGCAAGTTTGTGCTGCATAGGTGACCATGTTCTTGAGCTTGCATGTCAAATTTGTATGGTTCCAAGTAGTTCTAATGCTTGATATAGGCTCTAGGCACTTGTAGGAGTAGTTGCTATCAGTTTTATTGAGTTTGGTTACTTTTATTTTGAAGTTACTAAAAAATTTCAAAAAAATTTAGAGATAAACAATATGTTTAGGAAGATGTTCCAAGGTGGTTCCTCTAAGAAGCAAGGACCCAGGATTGCTATGCACGATGCTGACGAGGATCCACCAAGAGACGCTCCAGTACGGCCTTGCGAATGGCCGTCGGAAAATTTTATGGACCGTGCGGGAATTAAAGAAGAATTCAAAACATATTTGCGCAATGCCGGTCTTGAGGATTTTGAGGCTAACAAATGCCCCCAGTATCATGATCTCACAAGTTCATTTGTGAGGAGGTTTGAGTATTCATCTTCGCGTAATTCTCCTTCAGTCATGTTTGATCTTTATGACAAATCTTATACCATGGACTTAGAGGATTTCACTTCTGCTTGTAAACTTCCATCATGGGGTAGTGTTAGGGATCCCCCTAAATCTGAATTTAGAAACTTTCTTGCTAGTATAACTGTGGGAGAATCTAGAGATATAACGCAGGCTACCATTGGGAGCATTCACTTTCCTGCTATACATTATTTTGCTCTTTTCATCGGCAGATGCATAAATGCTAAGGATGAAGCATGTCACATGTGTGTCCCTGATCTTAGCATTCTTAGGAGTGTTGTGTTAGGAGACCAATCTTATCATATGGGAGCCATTGTAGCTCGTAGGTTGCATCATAATAGACATAATGGAGATTTCTTTGGAGGAATTTATGCAACCCGCTTAGCTCATTTTCTTGAAATAGACATTCGTGAGGGTGATACGGAGTTGCCCCCTGCATATTTAGATTATGACTCTATGGCTTCACACCAGTTTGTCGAGAGGTCTGAATCACCTCTCTTATACCACTTAATTTTTGATAAACGACATGTTTTCCGTATTACTCTCCCTGCTCCTGCCTTCTTTGATTCACAGGCAAAAGGAAGATATGTTATTACCAGAGAGGAGGCAGACGAGTACGAGAGGAGAGCGGAGGCAGCTCGACTCCACGCTGCAGCTCAGCAGGCGATAACCGCTGCACATCAGTATGATCCCAACTATCCTTCCTCATCACAGTACGACCCCAACAACTATTATTATGGATATCCGCCAGGCCAGCCGTGGCCATAGACCAACTTAGGCCAAAAGCCTAAGCTTGGGGGAGTACGTATTTCTTACCGACATTACATTTATGTTCACACACACTCATTGCTAGATGTCGGTGCTCATACTTTTTCACTGTAATATCCATGCTAGTTTATTTTCTTTTTCCTGCTTTCTTCTTGTGTGTTTGTTAAACCTTAAGAAAAACCAAAAAAATTAGTAGTAGTTTATTATTTCCTGCTGTAGTAGTAATAATTAAAAAGAAAACCCAAAAATATTTCCCGTTCTTCTTTTGCTTGTTGGGAGCTTTCCCGTGTAAATAGTTTTATTTCTTTTCTTTTCTTTGGGGGTCAGTAGGAGAAGACCATAATTAAATTGTTGAAGTGGCTCTTATATGCATTATTGTTGAATTAACCAAAGAGCCCATATTGCCTTGTCTTCTCCTGTTTATTGAATGCTCGCAGATTCCAGCTTAGTCCAATGCACGTGCACTCTTATTATTATTCACACCGTTCGGTCGTGCAAGTGAAAGGCAATTATGATGATATATGATGGACTGACTGAGATGAGAAAAGCTGGTATGAACTCGACCTCTTTTGTTTTTGTAAATATGATGAGTCCCGCGTTCTTGATTCAGCTTATTATGAATAAACATGTTTGCAATGACAATTAGAGATCGTAGTTGCTTGTGCCATGCTTGATTAGCTATGAGTTATAATGATTTACCTTGTGTGCCAACATGCTATTGAGATGGTTATGATGTGGTATGATGGGGTGGTATCCTCCTTTGAATGATTTAAGTGACTTGACTTGGCACATGTTCACGCATGTAGTTGAAACAAATCAACATAGCCTTCACGATATTTATGTTCATGGTGGATTATATCCTACTCATGCTTGCATCCAATGTTTATTAATTTTAATGCATGTACATGGCTGTTGTCGCTCTCTAGTTGGTCGCTTCCCAGTCTTTTGCTAGCCTTCACCTGTACTAAGCGGGAATACTGCTTGTGCATCCAATCCCTTAAACCCCAAAGTTATTCCAGATGAGTCCACTATACCTTCCTATATGCGGTATCTACCTGCCGTTCCAAGTAAATTTGTATGTGCCAAACTCTAAACCTTCAAATAAACATTCTGTTTTGTATGCTCGAATAGCTCATGTATCAACAAAGGTTGTCCTTATCTTCCGTGTTAGGCGGGTTATTCTCAAGAGGAGTGGACTCCGCTCCTCACTCACGAGAAAATGGCTGGTCACCGGGATGCCCAGTCCCATGCTTTATGCAAACTAAATCAAAATTAATTGCAAACAAAACTCCCCCTGGGACCTGATGTATGTTGGAGGCACTCGTTGTTTCGAGCAAGCCATGGATTGATGTTTGTTGGTGGAGGGGGAGTATAAACTTTACCATTCTGTTTGGGAACCGCCTATAATGTGTTTAGCATGGAAGATATCGCCATCTCTTAGTTGTTACGTTGACAATGAAAGTATACCGCTCAAAATACAATTTATCTCTATTTCAAAACCGAGCTCTGGCACCTCTACAAATCCCTGCTTCCCTCTGCGAAGGGCCTATCCATTTACTTTTATGTTGAGTCATCACCCTCTTATTAAAAAGCACTAGCTGGAGAGCACAGCTGTCATTTGCATTCATCACTATTAATTTATGTTGGGTGTGACTATGATTGGATCTCTTTTACCATGAATTACAATGTCTAGTCAGTCCTTGATCTTTAAAGGTGCTCTGCATTTATGTTTTGCGGTCTCAGAAAGGGCTAGCGAGATACCATCTTGTTATATCATATTATGATTGTTTTGAGAAAGTGTTGTCATCCGAGATTTATTATTATGACTTGCTAGTTGATTATGCTATTGATATGAGTAATTATGAGACCTGAGAATTATTGCAAATATGGTTAGTTATGATCCATGCTGAAAACTTGAATGCTGGCTTGACATAGTTACAACAACAAGAGCAAACAGAGTTTGTAAAAGTTTTTCTTTCTTTCTTTCAGTTTGTCAACTGAATTGCTTGAGGACAAGCAAGGGTTTAAGCTTGGGGGAGTTGATACGTCTCCGTCGTATCTACTTTTCCAAACACTTTTGCCCTTGTTTTGGACTCTAATTTGTATGATTTGAATGGAACTAACCCGGACTGACGCTGTTTTCAGCAGAATTGCCATGATGTTGTTTTATGTGCAGAAAACAAATATTCTCGGAATGACCTGAAACTCCACGGGAGGTCTTAGAAAAAATAATAAAAAATCCTCGCCAAATATGAAGACCAGGGGGCCCACACCCTTCTCACGAGGGTGGGCCCCCCCTAGGGCGCGCCCCCTACCTCGTGGGCCCCCTGGAGACCCTCCGACGCCAACTCCAACTCTATATATTTGCTTTCGGAGAGAAAAAAATCAGAGAGAAGAAATCATCGCGTTTTACGATACGGAGCCGCCGCCAAGCCCTAAAACCTCTCGGGAGGGCTGATCTGGAGTCCGTTCGGGGCTCCGGAGAGGGGGATTCGTCGCCGTCGTCATCATCAACCATCCTCCATCACCAATTTTATGATGCTCACCGCCGTGCGTGAGTAATTCCATCGTAGGCTTGCTGGACGGTGATGGGTTGGATGAGATTTATCATGTAATCGAGTTAGTTTTGTTAGGGTTTGATCCCTAGTATCCATTATGTTCTGAGATTGATGTTGCTATGACTTTGCTATGCTTAATGCTTGTCACTAGGGCCCGAGTGCCATGATTTCAGATCTGAACCTATTATGTTTTCATGAATATATGAGAGTTCTAGATCCTATCTTGCAAGTCTATAGTCACCTACTATGTGTTATGATCCGGCAACCCCGAAGTGACAATAATCGGGACCACTCCCGGTGATGACCGTAGTTTGAGGAGTTCATGTATTCACTATGTGCTAATGCTTTGTTCCGGTTCTCTATTAAAAGGAGGCCTTAATATCCCTAAGTTTCCAATAGGACCCCGCTGCCACGGGAGGGTAGGACAAAAGATGTCATGCAAGTTCTTTTCCATAAGCACGTATGACTATATACGGAATACATGCCTACATTACATTGACGAATTGGAGCTAGTTCTGTGTCACCCTATGTTATGACTGTTACATGATGAACCGCATCCGGCATAATTATCCATCACTGATCCGGTGCCTACGAGTTTTCCATATACTGGTTTACGCTTATTTACTTTTCCGCTGCTACTGTTACAATCACTACAAAATACCAAAAACATTACTTTTTCTGTCTTTACTTTTCTTGCCGTTACCACTACTATCATATTACTTTGCTACTAAACACTTTGCTGCAGATACTAAGTTTCTAGGTGTGGTTGAATTGACAACTCGGCTGCTAATACTTGAGAATATTCTTTGGCTCCCCTTATGTTGAATCAATAAATTTGGGTTGAATACTCTACCCTTGAAAGCTGTTGTGATCCCCTATACTTGTGGGTTATCAGCCTACCAGAAGTTTGGACAATCCGATCGTGGCCTGAAACGAGATACGTGCGGCTACTATCAGGGTGTCGGCACGTCGGGAGGTCTTGCTGGACTTGTTTTACCATTGTTGAAATGTCTTGTGCACCAGGATTCCGAGTCTGGTCGAAGGGTCCCGAGATGGAGGATTATCTCCACGGATCATGAGCTTGTCATGAGATAAATTGGGACACCCCTACAGGGTTTAAACTTTTGAGAGTCGTGCCCGCGGTTATGTGGCAGATGGGAATTTGTTAATATCCGGTTGTAGTGAACTCAATTAAGATACACCAACCATGTTCGTAACTGTGACTGTCTCTTTTTGGGGAAGTTCGAGAGGAGAACACGGTTGGGTTATGTTTGAACATAAGTAGTTCAGGATCACTTATTGATCATTACTAGTTTGCGACCGTTTGCGTACTTTTTCATCTTACTCTTGTGCTCGTAAGTTAGCCACCATACTTTGCTTAGCTGCTGCTGCAACCTCACCACTTATCCTTTCCATACCCATTAAGCTTTGCTAGTCTTGATACCCATGGTAATGGGATTGCTGAGTCCTCGTGGCTCATAGATTACTATAACAATAGTTGCAGGTACAGGTAATGCGATGATCTGACGAGAGAGCGATTCTTGCTTTTGGAGTTCTTCTTCTGCTTCTTCTTCTTCGATCAAGGGATAGGTTACGGGTCAGGGAACCTGGGATTAGTAGGGTGGATGTCGTTCTTCTTTTTCGTTTGACTTCATTCATAGTCGGATCCTGCTCTTCTGTATGATGGTTGCTATGTATTGATGTATTGTTTGCATGAATGATGTAGCTTGTGGCTAGTGTAAGCCTTTATCTTGTATTCTCATCTACTTAGTACATGGTATGTTGTATTGATATCCACCTCGGCTATGCGGTTGAAATGCGATTATGCCCCGATCATGAGTTCATCACGTGATTGGGATAGAATCGCATCTTGGGCGCTACAAGAAGTCTTGGCATGCCGGGTTCGGCCGTCTTGTGCCAGCTGTTGGGGCCGGGTTGAGGAGTTCGGCCGGGTTTAGGGGCTTGGCCGAGTTGAGCAACCCGGCCAAGCATGAGCCGGCTTGAGGGGCGTTGCTTGCCCCATTGTTTTTTGAAAAGGATCTGGGTTCCGTTGCCTGCCTGGGGTTCATCCCCCCGACAGTAGTCCCCAAAGCTGTGAAGGTCCGCCGTCTTCAAGTAGGAGGGCCTTCGCAGTTTCCCCTCTGAGGAGGCGAATTTTGTGATCGTCGGATCCGGCAACACCCACTGTGCATCGGCTTCCCAGCATGAGCGGGAAACCGAAGAGCCCGTCCAATATTGAGGCAATCTTTTGGGCTTTGCGCGGGCGCCATATGGTGCCTGGAATCTGGAGGGGCCTGACAGGCCAGGCATGCGATAGGACGGGGCAACATGCTGGGGCCCGCCGCTGCACGCCCTCGGCCCAAGCGCGCGGATATATTGCAGCGTCCACAAGTCGGTTGCCATTCTCGAGGTAGTTATTGAGTGTGTACGTGCGCACTTATTGCAGGGAAGTGGGAGGGGCGAGCGCAAACGATCCCACTTCCCCACGTTTCGAACTGTGGCTTATAAATTGGGGGAAGGGGAGTGGCGAAACCATTCTCACTCGCACTCCCCTGCCTATTCATCCTCTCTCTGCTCTTTGCGACCGCCGCCCGCTGTGACGCCTGCTGCTTCGAGCAGGACTCCATCGTCATTCTCCTTCTCTTCTATCTTTCTTCATCTTTGCCGATGGCACTTCCTTCGAGCTCATGGCTGGGCTCGATCGTCACCATGGACGACATCACATATCTCCGCACCACCAGGCGCTTGCCGGGGGAGACGGAGGTCACCGTGCGCCTGCCGCAGGGCAAGCGAGAGCCGCGGCACAAAGGCATGGAGCGCGTGGTATTCTACCTGCACTTCAAGCGCGGGTTCGACCTTCCCGCGAGCAGCTTCTTCCGCGGCTTCCTGGAGTTCTTCGGGCTCCAACCCCATCATCTTGGCGCGGGCACCATCGTGCAGCTTTCCGGCTTCGTCACCCTCTACGAGGGGTACCTGGGGGTCGAGCCTTCAATCGATCTCTGGGTGCGCTTCTTCTCCTTGAAGCAGCAGGGGCCGAAGGGCAGGGGAGATGTCTGACTGCGACGCCGCCGTCATCTACAAGAGGACGGGCGTTGACTGCCCCAAGATGCCGCTGGAGGACTCTGCCAAGAAGTGGCAGAACACTTTCTCTACGCCCGCAACCTTGGCGAGGACCGCATCAACCTACCGCCCTTCGTCGACGCGGCACCGGGGGCAAACAGAACTGGGGTTATTATCCCCGACACCCATCGCAGGAGGTGCTCAACCTATGCCAGCGGGTGTCGGAGATGAGGGACCGGGAAGGGCTCACTAGCACCGACCTCATCATCACCTTCATCAGGCGCCGGGTGTTGCTGCTGCAGCAGCGCACCCACATCATCGTTCAGATAGCCGGACTCCAGGACCCCAACCGCATGTCGAACTTGCGCCTGGCGGCAGACTAGGTCGCCCGTCGAGTCAACGACATCTCTAAGGCAGGGCTGCGGGAGGATTAGGAATTTGGGAAGCCTCTGTACAGCCAGGCGAACCGGCACCCATTGTGAGTCCTTGGTCCCCGTACTTTGCCACTGCATATCTTCTCGTTCGTCCCAACGCAACGCGGGAGGTGCTTCTGAACGCCATCTGGCATCCGTATGACTGGGCGCCGACGCAGGTGGTGTGGGCTGGCTCGGAGGAACCCGCGGCCCACGGCAAGGAGGAGACGGCCACCGATGCCGGCGCAGGGCGCCGTGTGGGTAAGTTTGTATTCCGTATTTCTTGAGTTGTCAGGCGCGAGGCGGCGTAGGAGGGTGCTGATGTGAGTTGTCGATGCAACGGTAGTGGGTGGAGAAGGCGGTGGCGCGGCTGGCGCCGGGTCATCTCGGGGGGCGACGTCGGCGAGCCGACCGCATGGAAAGGACAATGTCGCGCCCCGAGCCCCGGCCGTGAAGCGTGCGGCGAACCCGGCCACCGGCGCGAAGCCGCTCACCAAGAGGAGGCGCGGCGCTCCGAAGGTGAGGCCGGCGAGACCCACCGTACTAGTGGTGCCTGGGTAAGTTTCCTTCTTGTTGAACTTGAATGGCCGAGCGGCCCTGCTTGGTTCTTGTTTGTTTACTTCACTGAGCTTCAGGTCACCGATCTCATTGGCGCTCGCGACGGTGGACGTCGCGTCCATCGAGGGCGCCGTGTTCCGGAGAACCCGGACCAGCGTCGTTAACCGGGATGAGGAAGCGGCCGACTCGGAACCTCGCCCTGGACCCGGCCGACACCGAAGTCCTAGCCTAGCGGGACCGAAATAGGGCCGAGGAGCAGTTGGAGGCGGTGTCGGCCCAGGCCTAGGCCAATGCCGCGGTGACGTGGGACCGAGCCAGCAACTGGGCGAGTTGGTCGAGGCGGTGGCGGGCGTCGGCGTCGTCGATGGCGCATGGGCCCAGCCGGCTGGCGACCGCGCCATGGGCGGCTGGGTCGACCGAAGCTAGACGTCGGCCGGGCTGCAGGAGAGGGTCACGCCGGCGTTGATCTTCCAGCGCCGGCTCGTCGCCCAAGCCTCCGGCAGCCGTCGGGGCGGGGTTGCGCCGGGTCCAGGTTCGTCCGGAGTGTGCCTCGCCGGGTGGTGAAGACATTGTGTTCTGCTGGTCATCGGGACCATTGGCGCGGATGGAGCCGGATCCCACCAGCTTGGCGAGTTGGTTGAGGCGGTCCTGCTGCACGATGGCCGTGTCGAGGAGGTCGTTCACCCGCTTGAGCCGATCCTTCAACTCCTCGCCCGCGAGCTGATCCAGGCCGACTGCGGCCGCCTGGGTGGCACGCATGTTCTTCACGGGAGTCTCGTAAACGGGAGGGATGGCATCGAAGGCGCGGCCGATTGCGCCGCCCCGGGCTCGCACGTCGGCGACCCGGCTTGGCTCAGCTGCGGCAGGCGTGAAGCCATAGGCGGTGTTGTGGTCCAGCTGAGCGGAGTCTAGGCGACGCTGCATGGCGGCGAGCATCTCGGTCAGGTCCAGCAGGCGCTAGCGGTCTTCCTCGAGCTGAGTCCAGGCCTGAGCGATGTTGGAGGCGTCGACGTTGGTGGCGATGGGGACACGAAGGCTCTGCATCGTGGCGCATAGCGGGTTGGGCTAGAAGGCCTGATCCGCTGTGGCCTGGGCTTCGGCGGCTTTCCTCGCCACGCTGGACGAGGAAGAAGTGCCGGTGTCGGTGACGAAGACCTCCATGCAGAGGTCCATTCTGCCGGCAGGAATGCTGCCGCCGAGGGAGAGGGGGGAGTCGGAGAAGTCAAGTACCTCGTTGGGGTACTCGTCGGCCCCGGTCGCATCGGAGATGCGCAACGCGGCAAAGGAGGCGGCGAGCGCGTCGATGACGTCGTCCGCCAGCGTGACGGGTTCGTCGGAGTCGGAGAGGAGCCCCGTCTGGAGCAGGCTTCTGGCCAGGACCTCGAGCTGCCCCCATGGTGCACGCCAACTGTCATGGTGGGCGCACGGCAGATGTCAAGGGATGGCTAAAGAGAGGAGGAGGCTCGAGGGCACTGGTGGGCCCCAGAGGCGAGGTCGGCATGAGCGAGCACGGGACGCCAGACATACCCAGGTTCGGGGCCCTCCGGAGAAATAACACTCCTAGTCCTGCCGAGTGTGGTTTATGTGTAACGGTACAGAACTCCTCCTAGAGCTATATGGAGGAAGAAGGAAGGCATGCCAAGGCTTAGGCTGCTCCTTCTCCTGGTGCGTCTGTGTGGCTAGCCTGGTGTGTGAATGTGTCTCTGATTGTTATCGTTCTCGTTGTGCCCGTATGCATGAGGGCTCCTGGGGGGTTTTATAGGCCAACCCCCCAAGGGTACAATGGTAATCTTACAAGGACGTGGGGCCGGGTTTTCATCGTCCGGGAAGCCGATGCTGGGACCCGCCGGGTGTCAGGGCTCGCCGGTGAAGGAAATATGCCCTAGAGGCAATAATAAAGTTATTATGTATTTCCTTATATCATGATAAATGTTTATTATTCATGCTAGAATTGTATTAACCGGAAACATAATACATGTGTGAATACATAGACAAACAGAGTGTCACTAGTATGCCTCTACTTGACTAGCTCGTTGATCAAAGATGGTTAAGTTTCCTAACCATAGACATGAGTTGTCATTTGATTAATGGGATCACATCATTAGGAGAATGATGTGATTGACTTGACCCATTCTGTTAGCTTAGCACTTGATCGTTTAGTTTGTTGCTATTGCTTTCTTCATGACTTATACATGTTCCTATGACTATGAGATTATGCAACTCCCATTTACCGGAGGAACACTTTGTGTGCCACCAAATGTCACAACGTAACTAGGTGATTATAAAGGTGCTCTATAGGTGTCTCCAAAGGTACTTGTTGGGTTGGCGTATTTCAAGATTAGGATTGGTCACTCCGATTGTCGGAGAGGTATCTCTGGGCCCACTCGGTAATGCACATCACTATAAGCCTTGCAAGCATTGCAACTAATGCGTTAGTTGCGGGATGATGTATTACGGAACGAGTAAAGAGACTTGCCAGTAACGAGATTGAACTAGGTATTGAGATACCGACGATCGAATCTCGGGCAAGTAACATACCGATGACACAGGGGGCAACGTATGTTGTTATGCGGTCTGACCGATAAAGATCTTCGTAGAATATGTAGGAGCCAATATGGTTATCCAGGTCTCGCTATTGGTTATTGACCAGAGATGTGTCTCGGTCATGTCTACATAGTTCTCGAACCCGTAGGGTCCGCACGCTTAATGTTCGTTGACGATATAGTACTATGAGTTATGTATGTTGGTGACCAAATGTTGTTCGGAGTCCCGAATGAGATCACGGACATGATGAGGAGCTCCAGAATGGTCCGGAGGTAAATATTCATATATTGGATGATATGGTTTGGCCAAGGGGTCAGGCCCATGGGGCTATCAGTCGGCGCAAAAGGAGTTTTGCGTAGGCTAGGGGGCCAAACGCCAGAGACCCTGCCGTCTGGGTCAGACGCCAAGGATTGTGGCGTTTGGTCCTGGAGTCCGAGTGGGACTCTTGCCTTTCGGGAAAAACCGACTTTGAGGAGGCTTTTGCTCCAAGTTTCGACCCCAGGGCTCAACATATAAATAGAGGGGCAGGGCTAGCACCAAAGACACATCAAGAAACACCAAGCCGTGTGCCGGCAACCCCGTCCCCTCTAGTTTATCCTCCGTCATAGTTTTCGTAGTGCTTAGGAGAAGCCCCTACAGAGATTATTCTTCACCAACACCGTCACCACGCCGTCGTGCTGCCAGAACTCATCTACTACTTCGCCCCTCTTGCTGGATCGAGAAGGCGAGAACGTCACCGAGCCGAACGTGTGCAGAACTCGGAGGTGCCGTGCTTTCGGTACTTGGATCGGTCGGGTCATGAAGACGTACGACTACATCAACCGCGTTGATATAACGCTTCCGCAAACGGTCTACAAGGGTATGTAGACAACACTCTCCCCTCTCGTTGCTATGCATCACCATGATCCTGCGTGTGCTTAGGAAATTATTTGAAATTACTACGTTCCCCAACAGTGGCATCCGAGCCAGGTTTTATGCGTAGATGTCATATGCACGAGTAGAACACAAGTGAGTTGTGGGCGATATAAGTCATACTGCTTACCAGCATGTCATACTTTGGTTCGGCGGTATTGTTGGATGAAGCGGCCCAGACCGACATTACGCATACGCTTACGCGAGACTGGTTCTACCGACGTGCTTTGCACACAGGTGGCTGGCGGGTGTCAGTTTCTCCAACTTTAGTTGAACCGAGTGTGGCTACGCCCGGTCCTTGCGAAGGTTAAAACAGCACCAACTTGACGAACTATTGTTGTGGTTTTGATGCGTAGGTAAGAATGGTTCTTGCTAAGCCCAGTAGCAGCCACGTAAAACTTGCAACAACAAAGTAGAGGACATCTAACTTGTTTTTGCAGGGCATGTTGTGATGTGATATGGTCAAGACATGATGCTAAATTTTATTGTATGACATGATCATGTTTTGTAACCGAGTTATCGGCAACTGGCAGGAGCCATATGGTTGTCGCTTTATTTATGCAATGCAATCACCCTATAATGCTTTACTTTATCACTAAGCGGTAGCGATAGTCGTAGAAGCATAAGATTGGCGAGACGACAATGATGCTACGATGGAGATCAAGGTGTCGCACCGGTGACGATGGTAATCATGACGGTGCTTCAGAGATGGAGATCACAAGCACAAGAAGATGATGATCATATCATATCACTTATATTGATTGCATGTGATGTTCATCCTTTATGCATCTTATCTTGCTTTGATTGACGGTAGCCTTATAAGATGATCTCTCACTAAATTATCAAGGTATAAGTGTTCTCCCTAAGTATGCACCGTTGCGAAAGTTCTTCGTGCTGAGACACCATGTGATGATCGGGTGTGATAGGCTCTATGTTCAAATACAATGGGTGCAAAACAGTTGCACACGCGGAATACTTAGGTTAAACTTGACGAGCCTAGCATATAACAGATATGGCCTCGGAACACGGAGACCGAAAGGTCGGGCGTGAATCATATAGTAGATATGATCAACATAGTGATGTTCACCATTGAAACTACTCCATCTCACGTGATGATCGGACATGGTTTAGTTGATTTGGATCACGTGATCACTTAGAGGATTAGAGGGATGTCTATCTAAGTGGGAGTTCTTAAGTAATATGATTAATTGAACTTAAATTTATCATGATCTTAGTCCTAGTAGTATTAGCATATCTATGTTGTAGATCAATAGGTCGCGTTTAGCTCCCTTGTTTTATTTTTGATATGTTCCTAGAGTAAACTAAGTTAAAGATGTTAGTAGCAATGATGTGGATTGGATCCGTGATCTGAGGTTTATCCTCATTGCTGCACAGAAGAATTATACCATTGATGCACTGCTAGGTGACAAACCTATTGCAGGAGCAGATGCAGATGTTATGAACGTTTGGCTAGCTCAATATGATGACTACTTGATAGTTTAGTGCACCATGCTTAAACGGGTTAGAATCGGGACTTCAAAGACGTTTTGAACATCATGGACCATATGAGATGTTCCAGGAGTTGAAGTTAATATTTCAAGCAAATACCCGAGTTGAGAGATATGAAGTCTCCAACAAGGTCTATAGCTAAAAGATGGAGGAGAATAGCTCAAGCAGTGAGCATGTGCTCAGATTATCTGGGTACTACAATCGCTTGAATCAAGTGGGAGTTAATCTTCCAGATAAAATAGTGATTGACAGAATTCTCTAGTCACCATCACCAAGTTAGTAGAACTTCGTGATAAACTATAATATGCAAGGGATAACGGAAACGATTCCCAAGCTCTTCGTGATGCTGAAATCGATGAAGGTAGAAATCAAGAAAAACATCAAGTGTTGATGGTAAACAAAACCAGTAGTTTCAAGTAAAGGGACAAAGGGAAGAAAGGGGAACTTCAAGAAAACGGCAAGCATGTTGCTGCTCAAGTGAAAAAACCCAAGTCTAAACTTAAGCCTGAAACTGAGTGCTTCTACTGCAAAGGAACTGGTCACTGGAAGCGGAACTACCCAAGCAATTGGCAGAAGAAGGATGGCAAAGTGAACATAGGTATATTTGATATACATGTTATTGATGTGTACTTTACTAGTGTTTATAGCAACCCCTTAGTATTTGATACTAGTTCAGTTGCTAAGAATAGTAACTCGAAACGGGAGTTGCAAAATGAACAGAGACTAGTTAAGGGTGAAGTGACGATGTGCATTGGAAATGGTTCCAAGATTGATATGATCATCATCGCACACTCCCTATACTTTTGGGATTAGTGTTAAACATAAAATAAATGTTATTTAGTGTTCGCGTTGAGCATGAATATGATTGGATCATGTTTATTGCAATATGGTTATTCATGTAAGTTAGAGAATAATTGTTGTTCTGTTTACATGAATAAAACCTTCTATGGTCATACACCCAACGAAAATGGTTTGTTGGATCTCGATCATGGTGATACACATTTTCATAATATTGAAGCCAAAAGATGCAAAGTTAATAATGATAGTGCAACTTATTTATGGCACTGCCGTTTAGGTCATATTGGTGTAAAGCGCATGAAGAAAATCCATGCTGATGGGCTTTTGGAATCACTTGATTATGAATCAGTTGATGCTTGCGAACCATGCCTCATGGGCAAGCTGACTAAGACTCCGTTCTCCAGAACAATGGAGCGAGCAACGGATTTGTTGGAAATCATACATACTGATGTATGTGGTCCGATGAATATTGAGGCTCACGGCAGGTATCATTATTTTCTGATCTTCACAGATGATTTGAGTAGATATGAGTATATCTACTTGATGAAACACAAGTCTGAAACATTTGAAAAGTTCAAAGAATTTCAGAGTGAAGTGGAGAATCGTTGTAACAAAAATAAAAGTTTCTACGATATGATCGCAGAAGTAAAATATTTGAGTTACGAGTTTGGCCTTCAATTAAAACAATGTGAAATAGTTTCACTACTCATGCCACCTAGAACACCACAGCGTAATGGTGTGTCCAAACGTCATAACCGTACTTTATTTGATATAGTGCAATCTATGATGTCTCTTACCGATTTACCACTATTGATTTGGGGTTATGCATTAGAGACATCTGCATTCACGTTAAATAGGGCACCATCTAAATCCGTTGAGAAGACACCGTATGAACTATGGTTTGGCAAGAAACCTAAGCTGTCGTTTCTTAAAGTTTGAGGTTGCAATGCTTATGTGAAAAAGTTTCAACCTGCTAAGCTCAAACCCAAATCAGAGAAGTGCGTCTTCATAGAATACTCAAAAGAAAAATGTTGGGTACACCTTCTATCACAGATCCGAAGGCAAGATATCCATTGCTGAGAATGGATCCTTTCTAGAGAAGGAGTTTCTCTCGAAAGAAGTGAGTGGGAGCAAAGTAGAACTTGATGAGGTAACTGTACCTGCTCCCTCATTGGGAAGTAGTTCATCACAGAAATCTGTTCATGTGACTACTACACCAATTAGTGAGGAAGCTAATGATGATGATCATGTAACTTCACATCAAGTTACTACCGAACCTCGTAGGTACACCAGAGTGAGATCCACACCAGAGTGGTACGGTAATCCTGTTCTGGAGGTCTTGTTACTTGACCATGACGAACCTACGAACTATGAGGAAGCGATGATGAGCCCAGATTCCACGAAATGGCTTGAGACCATGAAATCTGAGATGAGATCCATGTATGAGAACAAAGTATGGACTTTGATTGACTTGCCCAATGATTGACGAGCCATTGAGATTAAATGGATCTTCAAGAGGAAGACGGACGCTTATAGTAGTGTTACTATCTACAAAGCTAGAATTGTCGCACAAAGGTTTTCGACAAGTTCAAGGTGTTGACTACAATGAGAGTTTCTCACTCGTATCTATGCTTAAGTCTGTCCGAATCATGTTAGCAATTGCCACATTTTATGAAATCTGGCAAATGGATAAACAAAATTACATTCCTTAATGGATTTATTAAAGAAGAGTTGTATATGATGCAACAAGAAAGTTTTGTCAATCCTAAAGGTGCTAACAAAATATGCAAGCTCCAGCGATCCATCTATGGACTAGTGCAAGCATCTCGGAGTTGGAATATACGCTTTGATAAGTTGATCAAAGCATATAGTTTTATACAGACTTGCGGTGAAGCCTGTATTTACAAGAAAGTGAGTGGGAGCACTACAACATTTCTGATAAGTATATGTGAATGACATATTGTTGATCGGAGATAATATAGAATTATTCTGCAAAACATAAAGGAGTGTTTGAAAGGAGTTTTTCAAAGAAAGACCTCAGTGAAGTTGCTTACATATTGAGCATCAAGATCTATAGAGATAGATCAAGACACTTGATAAGTTTTTCAATGAGTACATACCTTGACGAGATTTTGAAGTAGTTCAAAATGGAACAGTCAAAGAAAGAGTTCTTGCCTGTGTTACAAGGTGTGAAATTGAGTAAGACTCAAAGCCCGACCACGGCAGAAGATAGAAAGAGAATGAATGTCATTCCCTATGCCTTGGCCATAGGTTCTATAAAATATGCCATCTGTGTACCAGACCTATTGTATACCCTGCCCTGAGTTTGGCAAGGGAGTACAATAGTGATCTAGGAGTAGATCACTGGACATTGGTCAAAATTATCCTTAGTGGAATAAGGATATGTTTCTCGATTATGGAGGTGACAAAAGGTTCATCGTAAAGGGTTACGTCGATGCAAGTTTTGACACTGAATCAGATGACTCAAAGTCTCAATCTGGATACATATTGAAAGTGGGAGTGATACGTCTCCAACGTATCTATAATTTTTGATTGCTCCATGCTATATTATTTACTATTTTGAATGTTTATGGGCTTTATTATACACTTTTATATCATTTTTTGGGACTAAGCTATTAACCCAGAGCCCAGTGCCAGTTTCTGTTTTACCCTGTTTTAGGGTTTCGAAGAAAAGGAAAATCAAACGGAGTCCAATTGACCTGAAACTTCACGGAACTCATTTTTGGAAGGAAAGAAGCCCAGAAGACTTGGAGTGCACGTCGAGGGATCTGCGAGGAGGTCACGAGGCAGGGGGCACGCCCTCCACCCTCGTGAGCCCCTCGTGGCTCCCCTGACATACTTCTTCCGCCTATATATCTCCATATACCCTAAAAACATCAGAGGGCACAATAAATCGGGAGTTCCGCTGCCAGAAGCCTTCGTAGCCACTGAAAACCAATCTAGACCCGTTCCGGCACCCTGCCGGAGGGGGCAATCCTTCTCCGGTGGCCAACTTCATCATCCCGGTGCTCTCCATGACGAGGAGGGAGTAGTTCTCCCTCGGGGCTGAGGGTATGTACCAGTAGCTATGTGTTTGATCTCTCTCTCTCGTGTTCTTGATTTGGCACGATCTTGATGTATTGTGAGCTTTGCTATTATAGTTGGATCTTATGTTTCTCCTCCCCTTCTACTCTCTTGTAATGGATTGAGTTTTCCCCTTGAAGTAATCTTATCGGATTGAGTCTTTAAAGATTTGAGAACGCTTAATGTATGTATTATCGTGTGTATCTGTGGTGACATGGGATATCACGTGATTCACTTGATGTATGTTTTGGTGATCAACTTGCGGGTTCCGCCCATGAACCTATGCATAGGGGTTGGCACACGTTTTCATCGTGATTCTCCAATAGGAACTTTGGGGCACTCTTTGAGGTTCTATGTGTTGGTTGAATAGATGAATCTGAGATTGTGTGATGCATATCGTATAATCATACCCACGGATACTTGAGGTGACATTGGAGTATCTAGGTAACATTAGGGTTTTGGTTGATTTGTGTCTTAAGGTGTTATTCTAGTACGAACTCTAGGGCTGTTTGTGACACTTATAGGAATAGCCCAACGGATTGATTGGAAAGAATAACTTTGAGATGGTTTTGTACCCTACCATAATCTCTTTGTTCGTTCTCCGCTATTAGTGACTTTGGAGTGACTATTTATTGCATGTTGAGGGATAGTTATGTGATCCAATTATGATATCATTCTTGAGGGAACTTACACTAGAGAAAGTATGAACCCTAGGCCTTGTTTCCTATCATTGCAATACGTTTACGCTCACTTTTATCACTTGCTACCTTGCTGTTTTTATAATTTCAGATTACAAATACCTTTATCTACTATCCATATACCACTTGTATCACCATCTCTTCGCCGAACTAGTGCACCTATACAATTTACCATTGTATTGGGTGTGTTGGGGACACAAGAGACTCTTTGTTATTTGGTTGCAGGGTTGCTTGAGAGAGACCATCTTCATCCTACACCTCCTACGGATTAATAAACCTTAGGTCATCCACTTGAGGGAAATTTGCTACTATCCTACAAACCTCTGCACTTGGAGGCCCAACAACGTCTACAAGAAGAAGGTTGTGTAGTAGACATCAAGCTCTTTTCTGGCGCTGTTGCCAGGGAGGTTAGCGCTTGAAGGTATATCTTTAGATCTTGCAATCGAGTCTTTTAGTTTCTTGTTTTATCACTAGTTTAGTTTATAAAAGAAAATTACAAAAAATGGAATTAAGGTTACCTCGTATGCTTCATCTTTTTAATATCTATCATGAAAATAAGGATTCCGATAATTGTGCTCAAGTGCTAGAAGAAGAATGAATTAGAATGTTTGGCACTAAATCTTTGAATGATGAGCATGATTGCAATGTTGTTAGTATGAATTCCTTGAATATCCATGATGCTAATGATATGCAAAGCCACAAGCATGGGGAATCTATGTTTGATGAAGATGATATTTTTTGTCCCCCCAAGTTTTGATGAGCAAATTTATTATGATGAAAGCATGCCTCCTACCTATGATGATTATTGTGATGACACGTATGCTTTAAAGAATAATGATAACCATGAAACTTGTCATCTTGATCTTAATCTTCAATCACATGATAGTTATTTTGTTGAGTTTGCTCCCACTATTATTCATGAGAAGAATTTTGCTTATGTGGAGACTAGTAAATTTTCTATGCTTATGCATCATGAAAATAATGCTTTATGTGCTGGTTATATTGTTGAATTCATTCATGATGCTACTGAAAATTATTATGAGGGAGGAATATATACTTGTAGGAATTGCAATAATATCAAGTTTCCTCCCTATGTGCTTAAAGTTTCAAAGTTATGCTTGCTTTGCCTTCCTATGCTAGTTGATTATTGTTACCATAAGTTGTTTGCTCACTAAATCCCTATTCATAGGAATTTGGTTAGACTTAAATTTGCTATTCATATTCTTCATGATGCTTTCTTTATTTTACAATTCTTATTTTTTATGTGAGCATCATTGAAATCATCATGCCTAGCTAGGGGCGTTAAACGATAGCACTTGTTGGGAGGCAACCCAACTTTATTTTTGTTCCTTGCTTTTTGTTCCTGTTTAGTAATAAATAATTCATCTAGCCACTGTTTAGATGTGGTTTTATGCTTTTAGTTAGTGTTTGTGCCAAGTAGAACCGTTGGGAAGACTTGGGGAAAGTCTTGTTGATCATGCTGTAAAAAACAGAAACTTTAGCGCTCACGAGAATTGCTGCCATTTATATTTAGAGAGTGCTATTTAGTTAATTATTTTTTCAGATGATTAATAGATAAATTCCTCAGTTCCAGAAATTTATTTGAGAATTTTATAAGTTCCAGAAGTATATGTTTGATCCAGATTACCACAGACTGTTCTGTTTTTGACAGATTCTGTTTTTCATGTATTGTTTACTTATTTTGATGAATCTATGGCTTGTAAAAGAGTTTATAAACCATAGAGAAGTTGGAATACAGTATGTTTAACACCAATATAAATAAATAATGAGTTCATTACATTACCTTAAAGTGGTGTTTTGTTTTCTTTCGCTAACGGAGCTTACGAGCTTTCTGTTAAGTTTTGTGTTGTGAAGTTTTCAAGTTTTGGGTAAAGATTCTATGGACTATGGAATAAATAGTGGCAAGAGCCTAAGCTTGGGGATGCCCATGGCACACCAAGGTAATATTCAAGGACAACCAAAAGCCTAAGCTTGGGGATGCCCCGGAAGGCATCCCCTCTTTCGTCTTCGTTCATCGGTAACTTTACTTGGAGCTATATTTTTATTTGCCACATGATATGTGTTTTGCTTGGAGCGTAAATTTATTTTGTTAGGATTTGCTTGCTGTTATTTAGAACAATTTTTTTCATCTTTTATTTCAATAAAAGTGGCATTGATAGCCTTTACTATGCCTATGTTACAAGTATACATGTTGCTGTTTGAAAACAGAAAGTTTACCACTGTTGCAATAATTTCCTAGAAACGTCAGAATGTGATAAAATGTTGAAACCTTTTGCATATTAAGATCTGATAAATTTACTACAGTGGGAATTTTCTTTCATAATTTTTGGAGCTAGGGAAGTATGGATGTTGCAGCATTCTTTACAGACTATCCTGTTTAGGCAGATTGCTGTTATGTTTGCATTGTTTGCATATGTTTGCTTCTTTAATGATTCTATTTGAGGATAGGACTATTAAATATGCAGAGGAATTTAGTATGCAATGTTGAATAATAATTTTAGTGATTTTCTACTGTAGAGTATGATAAGGTTTTTGCAATGGTTTATACTAACTTATCTCACGAGTCCTTGTTGAGTTTTGTGTGGATGAAGCTTTTGAGATTTAGGGAGACCGTGATATGATAGGAATTAAGGAGACACAAAAGCTCAAGCTTAGGGATGCCCAAGGCATCCCAAGATATGATTTCAAGAAGTCTCAAGCGTCTAAGCTTGGGGATGCCCCGGTTGGCATCCCACCTTTCTTCTTCAACAACTATCGGTCAGTATCGGTTGATCCTAAGTTTTTGCTTCTTCACATGATGTTTCTCATTCTTAGAATGTCATTTTATTTTGCTTTGCTTGCTGTTTGAATAGAATACCAAGATCTGAAATTATTAAATGTTAGAGAGTCTTCACATAGTTGCACAATTATTCGACTACTCATTAATCTTCACTTATATCTTTCGGAGTAGTTTGTCATTTGCTCTAGTGCTTCACTTATATATTTTAGAGCATGGTGGTAGTTTTATTTTGAAGAAATAGATGAACTCTCATGCTTCACTTAGATTATTTTTTGAGTCTTAAATAGCATGGTAATTTGCTTAAAATCCTAATATGCTTGGTATGCAAGATTAATAATAAAACTTTCTTATGAGTGTGTTGAATACTAAGAAAAGTTTGATGCTTGATGATTGTTTTGAGATATGGAGGTAATAATATCAAAGTCATGCTAGTTGAGTAGTTGTGAAATTGAGAAATACTTGTGTTGAGGTTTGCAAGTCCCGTAGCATGCATGTATGGTAAACGTTATGCAACAAATTTGAAACATGAGGTGTTATTTGATTGTCTTCCTTATGAGTGGCGGTCGGGGACGAGCGATGGTCTTTTCCTACCAATCTATCCCCCTAGGAGCATGCGCGTAGTGCTGAGGTTTTTGATGACTTGTATATTTTTGCAATAAGTATGTGAGTTCTTTATGACTAATGTTGAGTCCATGGATTATAAGCACTCTCGCCCTTCCATCCTTGCTAGCCTCTTCGGTACCGTGCATTGCCCTTTCTCACATTGAGAGTTGGCGCAAACTTCGCCGGTGCATCCAAACCCCGTGATATGATACACTCTTTCACACATAAACATCCTTATATCTTCCTCAAAACAGCCACCATACCTACCTATTATGGCATTTCCATAGTCATTCCGAGATATATTGCCATGCAACTTTCCATCATTCCGTTCATCATGACACATTCATCATTGTCATATTGCTTAGCATGATCATGTAGTTGACATAGTATTTGTGGAAAAGCCACCATTCATAATTCTTTCATACATGTCACTCTTGATTCATTGCATATCCCGGTACACCGTCGGAGGCATTCATATAGAGTCATCTTTGTTCTAGTATCGAGTTGTAATCATTGAGTTGTAAATAAATAGAAGTGTGATGATCATCATTATTAGAGCATTGTCCCAAGTGAGGAATAAAAAAAGAGAAAGGCCATAAAAAAGAGAAGGCCCAAAAAAGGCCATAAAAAAGGAGAAGGCCCAAAAAAATGAGAGAAAAAAGAGAGAAGGGACAATGCTACTATCCTTTCAACAATTATGCTTCAAAGTAGCACCATGATCTTTATGATAGAGAGTCTCTTGTTTTGTCACTTTCATATACTAGTGGGAATTTTTCATTATAGAACTTGGCTTGTATATTCCAACAATGGGCCTCCTCAAGTACCCTAGGTCTTCGTGAGCAAGCAAGTTGGATGCACGCCCACTAGTTTCTTTTGTTGAGCTTTCATACATTTATAGCTCTAGTGCATTCGTTGCATGGCAATCCCTACTCCTTGCATTAACATCAATCGGTGGGCATCTCCATAGCCCATTGATTAGCCTCGTTGATGTGAGACTTTCTCCTTTTTTGTCTTCTTCACATAACCCCCTCATTATATTCTATTCCACCCATAGTGCTATGTCCACGGCCCGCGCTCATATATTGCGTGAAAGTTTATAGGTTTGAGGTCACTAAAGTATGAAACAATTGCTTGGCTTGTCATCGGGGTTGTGCATGATGAGAGCATTCTTGTGTGACGAAAATGAAACATGACTAAACTATATGATTTTGTAGGGATAAACTTTCTTTGGCCATGTTATTTTGAGAAGACATAATTGCTTAGTTAGTATGCTTGAAGTATTATCATTTTTATGTCAATATGAACTTTTGTCTTGAATCTTTCAGATTTGAATATTCATACCACAATTAAGAAGAATTGAATTAAAATTATGCCAAGTAGCACTCCGCATCAAAAATTCTGTTTTTATCATTTACCTACTTGAGGACGAGCAGGAATTAAGCTTGGGGATGCTGATACGTCTCCAACGTATCTATAATTTTTGATTGCTTCATGCTATATTATTTACTGTTTTGAATGTTTATGGGCTTTATTATACACTTTTATATCATTTTTTGGGACTAACCTATTAACCCAGAGCCCAGTGCTAGTTTCTGTTTTTACCCTGTTTTGGGTTTCGAAGAAAAGGAAAATCAAATGGAGTCCAATTGACCTGAAACTTCACGGAACTCATTTTTGGAAGGAAAAAAGCCGAGAAGACTTGGAGTGCACGTCGGGGGATCTGCGAGGAGGTCACGAGATAGGCGGGTGCGCCCACCCCCTAGGCGCGCCCTCCACCCTCGTGAGCCCCTCGTGGCCCCCCTGACGCACTTCTTCCGCCTATATATCTCCATATACCCTAAAAACATCAGAGGGCATAATAGGTCGGGAGTTCCGCCGCCAGAAGCCTTCGTAGCCACCGAAAACCAATCTAGACCCGTTCCGGCACCCTGCCGGAGGGGGCAATCCTTCTCCGGTGGCCATCTTCATCATCCCAGTGCTCTCCATGATGAGGAGGGAGTAGTTCTCCCTCAGGGCTGAGGGTATGTACCAGTAGCTATGTGTTTGATCTCTCTCTCTCTGCCTCGTGTTCTTGATTTGGCATGATCTTGATGTATCGCGAGCTTTGCTATTATAGTTGGATCTTATGTTTCTCCTCCCCTTCTACTCTCTTGTAATGGATTGAGTTTTCCCCTTGAAGTAATCTTATCGGATTGAGTCTTTAAAGATTTAAGAACACTTGATGTATGTCTTGCCGTGCGTATCTGTGGTGACAATGGGATATCACGTGATTCACTTGATGTATGTTTTGTTGATCAACTTGCGGGTTCCGCCCATGAACCTATGCATAGGGGTTGGCACATGTTTTCGTCGTGATTCTCCGGTAGGAACTTTGGGGCACTCTTTGAGGTTCTATGTGTTGGTTGAATAGATGAATCTGAGATTGTGTGATGCATATCGTATAATCATACCCATGGATACTTGAGGTGACATTGGAGTATCTAGGTGACATTAGGGTTTTGGTTGATTTGTGTCTTAAGGTGTTATTCTAGTACGAACTCTAGGGCTGTTTGTGACACTTATAGGAATAGCCCAATGGATTGATTGGAAAGAATAACTTTGAGATGGTTTCGTACCCTACCATAATCTCTTCGTTCGTTCTCCTCTATTACTGACTTTGGAGTGACTCTTTGTTGCATGTTGAGGATAGTTATGTGATCCAATTATGATATCATTGTTGAGGGAACTTACACTAGCGAAAGTATGAACCCTAGGCCTTGTTTCCTATCATTGCAATACCGTATACGCTCACTTTTATCACTTGCTACCTTGCTGTTTTTATAATTTCAGATTACAAATACCTTTATCTACTATGCATATACCACTTGTATCACCATCTCTTCGCCGAACTAGTGCACCTATACAATTTACCATTGTATTGGGTGTGTTGGGGACACAAGAGACTCTTTGTTATTTGGTTGCAGGGTTGCTTGAGAGAGACCATCTTCATCCTACGCCTCCTACGGATTGATAAACCTTAGGTCATCCACTTAAGGGAAATTTGATACTGTCCTACAAACCTCTGCACTTGGAGGCCCAACAACGTCTACATGAAGAAGGTTGTGTAGTATACATCAGGGAACAATAAGCTAGAGTAGCTCTGTGCAGAGCATTGTTGACATAGAAATTTGCAAAATACTTACGGATCTGAATGTGGCAGACCCGTTGACTAAACTTCTCTCATAAGCAAAACATGATCACACCTTAGTACTCTTTGGGTGTTAATCACATATCGATGTGAACTAGATTATTTACTCTAGTAAACCCTTTGGGTGTTGGTCACATGACGATGTGAACTATGAGTGTTAATCACATGGTGATGTGAACTATTGATGTTAAATCACATGGCGATGTGAACTAGATTATTGACTCTAGTGCAAGTGGGAGACTGAAGGAAATATGCCCTAGAGGCAATAATAAAGTTATTATTTATTTCCTTATATCATGATAAATGTTTATTATTCATGCTAGAATTGTATTAACTAGAAACATAATACATGTGTGAATACATAGACAAACAGAGTGTCACTAGTATGCCTCTACTTGACTAGCTCGTTGACCAAAGATGGTTAAGTTTCCTAACCATAGACATGAGTTGTCATTGGATTAACGGGATCACATCATTAGGACTGAAGTCCGAGTGGGACTCTTGCCTTTCGGGCAAAACCGACTTTGAGGAGGATTTTGCTCCAAGTTTCGATCCCAGGGCTCAACATATAAATAGAGGGGCGGGGCTAGCACCAAAGACACATCAAGAAACACCAAGCCGTGTGCCGGCAACCCCGTCCCCTCTAGTTTATCTTCCGTCATAGTTTTCCTTGTGCTTAGGCGAAGCCCTACGGAGATTGTTCTTCACCAACACCGTCACCACGCTGTCATGCTGCCGGAACTCATCTACTACTTCGCCCCGCTTGCTGGATCGAGAAGGCGAGGACGTCACCGAGCCGAACGTGTGCAGAACTCAGAGGTGTCGTGCTTTCGGTACTTGGATCGGTCGGATCGTGAAGACGTACGACTACATCAACCGCGTTGATATAACGCTTCCGCAAACGGTCTACAAGGGTATGTAGACAACACTCTCCCCTCTCCTTGCTATGCATCACCATGATCCTGCGTGTGCGTAGGAATTTTTTTGAAATTACTATGTTCCCCAACAGCCGGGTTAAGGAACACGCCAAAGAGGGAGCTGGCTTGTTGGGGAAGTCGTGTGCCCGGTTCGGCCGTCTTGTGCCAGCTGTTGGGGTTGGGTTGAGGAGTTCGGCCGGGTTGAGGGGCTTGGTCGGGTTGAGCAACCCGGCCAAGCGTGAGCCGGCTTGAGGGGCGTTGCTGGCCCCGTTGTTTTTTAGAAAGGATCCGGGTTATGTTGCTTGCCTGGGGTTCATCTCGCCCCCCCCCCCCCCCCGGCAAAACAGGAACTTGAAATTGGCTTCATAAAAGTAGAAAACTTTTGATATATCTCATCCACAAGGTAGTAGCCCTGTTGTTGTTGCGGCCATTTACTTAGAACTCTACCGATATTGATTGTCCAATGGCTAACTTGGCAAAGAAAGATGAATGCGGCAACACAATATTGTCGTTGTAAGAACGAGGCATACCAAAGTATGTATGTCGAATCCACGTCTCTTGATCGGCCACAGCCTTAAGAATGACGGTAGTATCCTTCTTGTGTTACTTTGAACTGTCCATGTCATGCTGCAGGGCATTTCTTTCACTTTCAATGCTTACAATTAATGGATCCAAGCATACTTGGAAATCCACAGGCAATGTCGACAGACATGGACATCAGTAAACATTTGCAATAGCAAAATGCAATATTTGTGTTATTTATACAAATTACTATGCATCAAACTTGGACATCAATAAATATTTACGGTGAAAACTAAATCACTAACCTTAATTTTCTAGAAAAAATTACTAACCTTAAATTTGGAGCATGAAAATTTGTCATCTTGGTCTTGTTGGTGGTGAATCCGGCTCACCAGCCCCGTGACCAAACCAATCCACTATCGGGTCAAATCTTATCTAAGCTCAATGATGTGAAGAGCTCTATTTCCGGGCTCAAACTCTCGAGCCCCACCATGACGACGTCTGTGGGCACTGCTATAGGCCAACAGTAGAGGCAAAGAGCACAGTGGACGCCCAAGCCTGGTACTAAATGGGTCGGAACAGTGTGGCCCATTTTAGAAGAATAGTTTTAATTTTTTTTTTGGTAAATTAAGCTATATTACAATATGCTTACTGCTAAAAAAATTAAACATTAGCTTCAAAAATAATAATTAAACATTCATACATTATAAAAAACATTCATGGAATTTAAAAAATATTTTTATTTGAAAATGTATTAAAATTATTTATTTCACTTTAATACTCCGTCCATTCGGAACTAGTTGTCGCTCAATCGGATTTCAGTAGTAGATACATCTGTTTGAGCGTCAGCCGATTTAGGATCGAGGGAGCATTAGTTTAGGTGTTTAGAAAAATATTAACGAATTTAATAGTATGTTTAAATTATTTAAATAATATTCATACACTTCTACAAAATAATTGCACCTTTTAAAAATGTTCATGAAAATTTATAAAATGTTATCTCTTTCATTAAATGTTCACGCAATTAGAAAAAATAATGTGTTCGTGTATTTTGGGAAATGTTGATGATATGAAAAAATCTTCATATATAAACAAAATATTGGTGTATTTAACGAAATGTTTATGTAATTTTAAAAAGTTTTCATATATTTTCAAATAGTCTCATGTAAGTTTCTAAATTTTCTGAAGAATTTTATGTCTTTTGTAGTATTTTAGAAATTTATCACGTTTTAAAATGTCCTTTTTGATTTAGATATAGTACTCATGCATTTGCAAAAAATATTATTATATTCTTTAAAATTATTTATATTTAATTTTTAGAAGTAAATAGAAAATTAAATTTAAAAGGAATAAACAAAAATACAAAGAGAAGGAAAATGAGAAATTAAAAACCGTAAATAAAGAATGAATAACAGAAACCATAGTAAAGAATAGAGGATCAAAGAACAAGAAGGAAATAAAGACTCAAAAGAACCCAACCAGATGGAAAGAAAAATGGAAAACCAAACGCTAAACAGGCTGGGCCATGTAGACGTGCTGGTATACTTAATTCTCTTTCTGAGATCTGCCCCGCCCCGCCACCACTTAATTCTCTTTCTAGGATCACCTATTCTCTGCCTCTTTTGGGGTTTTCTAATTTTTTTTCCTTTTTGTATTCCATTTTCCATCTTATTTCGGTCGTTTCATTTTTTCTTGTTCTAAAAAGTATTACCTTTTAGTTTTTCTTTATTCTCTGAGGTAAATGAGACTAATATTTGTAGAGTTGCATGAATAATTTTCGTACACATGAGAACATTTATTTTAAAATAAATTATTTTTCTAATAGCACAGGAACATTGTTTTTATACTGCATATTTTTTTTTTAAATATGAGCATTCTTATCTTCGATAAGTACATGATAAAGTTTTTCAAAACATGATTTTTTTTCCAAATAGAAAAACATTTCATTAAATGCGTCCACAATTTTTAAACATACATGAATATTTGTTTAGATGTGTAAATGTTAACTAAAAATTACATCCATGACTTTATTTCTAAATTACATGAACATTTTTATATAACACTTTAAGATTTTTTAAAACACGGTAAAGATATTTTTAGTTACATGACGCCACTTTTCTAATATGCAACGAACATTATTTTAATACGTGAGGACCATTTTTTTAAATTTAAGTGATGTTGAACACTCTTTCAATAGCGACGAACAATTTTTATTTAACTATGAGTATTACTTTAATACATGATAAACATTTTAAAATATTTTTATTAGACAATATTTTTATTATGTAGTAAAATAAAATAGGTTTTCCAAATATTAGTTTAATATACATAACCAATTGAGTGAGCTAATTGCTTCAAGATCGATCATTGCTTCCTCAATATCTACCGAAGAAGTATCAACTAAGTTGGTCTGGCCCATGTGCAGTATGTAGTAGGCGAGCACAATTTATAACTCACAACAAGCGAGGTGTTGCTGCTTCCATCTCTTGATACTGGTCCCAAATTTTTAGATTACATAAATCTAGACTTCGATGCCAGGCGACCATCTTGTCCATGGCGCTCAAACATTAGTAGGGTTAGTGATCCACCTATCCCTGCAGTACCTGTTAATCTTCCCTCTGCTGCAACCATCAACTCCTACTCGGCGATAGTTGCTCCCGCCTCCCATCACGATCCCCGATTCACAGAGGTTTGTAATATTCTACTTTCCATTCCCTCTTTGATGGCCATGATCAAATTTGCATTCATAAGTTTCATGTGTTATTTATCATTTTTATTTATGATGTATGTGCTACATTGTATATCGATATAGATTGATGCCCCAAGTGGATGTTACATCAATTCATGGTGTCAAATTGCCATTTCATATTAATGACATATCACAATATGTCATGATGGTATTTAGAAACAATGTGATTTTTCATGTCATTTGTCTTTTTTTCATTGCCTATTATACTAGTATTTATGTCGGTGTTAGTGGAAATGTAATTTTTCTAAGGTTAATTTTGGTTGGATTGTAGTGAGATTTTTCACATGTCATAAATTACAGCACACTTACTCGGTTCCTACCAAGCGGCGTGGGAGAAGCAACAACTCCGGAGAGACAATGGAGGAGGAGTAGATATGGAAGGGATAAAGCAACACCGCCATGCCAGAGTAGAGGGTCACTTCCAACTGATCATGGGTGTAGGTGATGCAATGGCTCGGTCCATCGCCAGGGCTCCGTCGTGCCAGCCTCCATGGGCAATAAGCGTGTGAGCTGGGAGCCAATGAGAAGGGCAGAGCCCTCGTCATTGGGTGGTTGATTGATCCATTGGTCATCACACTAAAATTTCACTAAAGAAACATTTTTAGCAAGCGTGATTTTTCTATCATGCACGGATATCTCGTGCATGGATCTACTTTCCGTCATTGATTTAAGGTCCATGCAACTTTTTTGGTTTTTGTCATAATTTATCCTATTTTGTAATGTTTCACTCGATTTTCTTCGTGTTTCAAAGTGCATCATAATGTTTTGTTGTGTATCAACAAAAAATAATGCACTTGTTTTAGATCGGATATGTTGATACACGATGATAGACAATGAATAATTTTGAAACGAGAGGAAAAACCTAATCTAACACTTTGAATCAAGACAAATTATGAGAAGAACAACAAAAAAGTAGCACAAATCTCAAAGCAATCACAGACGATGGTTGCATGCTCCGGATATATCGTTTATGGTAGAACAACATTTCTCCTATTTTAATCGACTAGTATTTCCCGAAAGTTCTAGCAAGAAATGTTTCCTTCTTTTTTCTTTAACTCGCATATGTTTCAAAAAACATGTGTTTCCTTCTTAATCTGCCAGCGTGTGCCAATGTTACTAAAGATCTTTTTACCAGTGATCTTGATGGGTTGATTGATCCGGTTGCTCTACACGCATGGGAGCCCTACTAACCACACATGACAAGAGAGCTAGCTTGATTTGGTCGAGTTCGCTTTGTCTCTTTGGGCATCGGGTGCGAATTCGCCCGGAGCAACGATACAAGCTTCACATGGGAGGCTCTACGAAGATGCCCAGACACATGAAGGCCACTTTGCACAGCAACGACCCAACATTTGGGATCAACATTACAAGCATTATAGACATGCTTTTCTATCCAAATTAAAGCAGCTCATGATCGAATGATTGCCCTAGCGCACAACAGTGTAGAATTAAGCATCTGCAGAGCCCCACGAGAAGACGCCTCTCCTAGCTAGGATGGAGCCTATAAATGAGGACCCAACCAAGCTCAAAGAAAACACACACTCTTCTCGCTGGAGATCGATCTACATTAATCCAGCTAATTTGATCGATACATATCCACATAGAATAGCAAACTTCGGCAATGTTCCGCGGTGGCGGCAGGAGCAAGACGGTGGTGACGAGCTCGAGCACGGGCAATGAGCTGCCCATCGACGGCGTGGTGCGGGTGAGGAAAGTGGAGAGGATCCAGCCACACAACCTCGTCTCCAGGCCATCGGTGCACCACGGCGACCACGCCACCTCGCCGGTGACGTCCGGACCGGTGGAGAGCCTGGCCGTCAGCGTCGTCCGTATAGGGGACATAGTGATAGTGGACGACAAAGACAAACCCGACAGCTTACTCTCGGTGTCTATCGCGTAGAAGTTTTAATTATAAGTTGGCGATTGTGTCATACTACTATGAGCGACACGGGAGTGTAGCGTATAATAACACATCCTCTCAGGGAAACATCCACACCAATGGTTCTAGTCGGCTATGGGCATCTGTGTCTTATGTACAATTGCAGTAGTAGCTGATCTGAGGATCCAGGAAACAAAAATAAACATGAGTTATCTAATTATAACTCAGGAGTAAAGCTTCTTTTAAACGTGGATTCACTGAAATGTCTCACACAAAAAACGTAACTCAAATATTGTACTCTTATTGTTAATGAGTCGAGGTCTTTCATGGTTGAGGGCATCCAACAATTCTGCAACCTTTGGCAGAGAGGCCGCAATGCTCCTGCTTAACCCTTGGTGAGCCGGACAAGATTCGATGGAGGTTTGCCGGGAAAATAGCATGTGCTACGGGAGCACTAAGCTCAGGTGCTCCCGAAGCTCCACAGCCAACGACCATCTCAGGATACATTGGACCTGGACGTAACTACCAGACTTTATGGAGTTCTTTTCCGCGAATTTGTGCGAGCTCTCTACTTAGCCGTTTGATCTCAAATCGAATGGCTGTGAAGCTCCCGAAGCACATGAGCTTAGGTGCTTTCGTAGCACGAGATTTGTTGCTGAGGTTCACCACCTTGGGTGAGTACTCATCTTCCTCGGCATACAAAGCCAATTTCTTGGGTTGACCTCCTCCACGGCTCCACCATGACCCTTTTGGTCTAGAAGTCACGGGAGCCTCCGTAAATTTTTTGTGTGGTTTGTCATCCAAGACCATGTTTAGATAGTGAAGTTGCAGTGAAGGGGGTGGCGAATGTGTAGGATCTGTAATTGTGTAATTTTGATTCGGAGATGCCAGCACACCTCCTATTAAACCACCCCTTCTCTTGCTGCGTTTGGACAGTTCTCGCCTTCTGGTTGGATTGATCTCCATGACTTCCACCCGGGAGTATTTAACAAAAAACTACCACATTTCGCCGAAGCGTGTCTACAAACTATCACTTTACAAATTTGTGCCGAAAACTACCATTTTTTGACTAATATTTGACTAAAAACTGCCATATTGGAAAAGTGCTCAATTCGCCTCTTCTAAACGACTTTCTGACAGAGTGGGCCCACAAGTCAGTTGGACCGTTAACTTTGACCGTTATTACAAATGGGGCCCACACGTCAACCCTCTTCTTCCTCATCTCTCTTGCATTTTAACAAACACCTTGTGCTGGAGCTCGTCCGGCCGTTTCCGGTGATGGCTGCTCGCGCGGCTAGGCTCGTTCGTGAGCTCGCGGTGCGCCGCGTCTAAAGGTGACAGCGGCTGGTGCTTGGGCGGCCTGTAGCGGCAGTGGCAAGCTCAAACGGCGGTGGAGCTCGGCTGTGCACGGGCGTGAGGTCGTGGCTGGCTGGCAAGCAAACTAAGCAGCACTACTAGTTTTTGGGAACGCTACGAGCGCACGTGTATGCAACGGGTTCGAGCAGAGGAACTCTGGAGCATGGAGCTCGTCGCCTCGTCGGCCATGGCGGAGGCCAGAGCTCGGAGCTCGTGGAACGATGACTACGGAACCAACGCGACAGCTAGAGCAGAGGGAAAAGATGGGGAAGCTCATAACGCATCATATGGCGTCGGCTTCGAGGTCGAGGAGGACCTGTAGACGACGAATCGACTATTTTGGTCTTCGGGTGCCGGCGAGGAAGACGGCTTCATTCGGTTGGTGCAGTACAGCCGCGGACGAGTTCTTCCGTGGAGATGACCGGCGCGAGGTGGCGATCTTCTGGACATGAAGAATGGACGGGGGACGGCCGGTGGCCTCGTCGGCGCAAGGAGGAAAGCTATGGCGCGGCCGCATCTGGAGAGGCGAGCCATAGGGAGGCGGCCTGGGCCTCCCCGCGGCGCGACCTGCAGGTGCGGCGAGACACCGGGCGGCGGCCTGGGCCTCCCCACAGCGTGTCCCGGCCGGCAGTACTCCGGCGGCGCAGCCACTGACGGCCTGGGCAGAGCGGCGCGAGCAGTAAGAATTGGTTAGGTGATGGGTTAGTGGGTAGGTTAGGGATAGGTTAGTGGTTTGTTAGGATTAGATGGGCCACTATCCACAGGGCCCGTGTGGTTAGATTAGCCTAACTAGTTGCATTTAGCACGTGTTTCTCAGAAAAAAAAGTAATTAGTATGTTCATTAGAAACTTGAGAAATTTTACTAACTCTGACATACGGCCCCACATGTCATAACGGTCAACATAACGGTCAATCTAACGGAGTTGACTACTGTGCCATGTCATCGCCTACGTGTGGGCCAACCCTGTCATAATCACGTTTAATTTCGGCCGAAGCAGTCACTAGTGTTTTTAAGGAAAAATTAGTCAAAAAGTGATAGTTTTTGGCACAAATTTGTAAAGTGATAGTTTGTAGGCACGATTCGACGAAATGTGATAGTTTTTCGTTAAATCACTACCGGAAACTGGCCCTACCCCGACGGCCAAATCAATGCCGACGGCTGCCGTCGGCCTACTTTGCGCTATGCCGACAGCCACGTCTTGGCCGTCGGCGTACCTTGGCCGTCGGGCTACCACGAGCTAAGCCGACGGCACCCGTCGGCATACATATGTCGTCGGCCCAGATGCGAACATGGCGACAGCAGCCGTCGGCATAACCAGGCCGTCGGCATACCCGTGGGCCTGGCGACCCCGCCCGTGACCAGCGGCTAACGTCGTCAAATCTATGCCGACGGCCGGCCGTCGGCATATATCGTCATGCCACGTCACAGATCCGCGGCGCACCGTCCATGAGCTAAGCCGACGGCTGCCGTCGGCATACATGCCACGCCAGCGATCCGCGGCACGCCGCCCGCCGCCTAAAACCTGGCCGTCTCTATGCCGACGGCATAGCCGGGTAGACTTTTTTTTCATATGTATTTTTTTAAGCTTTTTTATGTATTATTATATAAACTAACATGTAGCATGTTAAATATAAACATACATATGAATATATATGTAGTTTGTATTTTTTTCATATATTATGAATATATATATATATGGTTTGTATTTTTTCGAGCACGTTAATAATGTGCGGTCATGTTCTTTTGAATATAGATCATTATATTTTATTAAAATCAAAAACAGCTATGCCGACAAAAGTTTTGTGGCGGTTGCAAACGCCCGACACCCGTCTCCAGAGTGTGACCCCCCTCACGTCCGCGGTGTGCCCCCCTCATGGACGGCGCCGGCACCTGGAGGGGGGAAACGGACGCGTCGGGTCTACACGGTGGATGTAGCTGTGGGTTTGGCCCGGATGTTGCTCCCGGGTGTCCCTACGGGTGACCTGACACAACCGGGTGCAGAGGTCCACTGGTCAAAGCCCGTCCGTGGGAAGTCAAAAGGCTAGATCTCGTGGTCAACCGCTCCACGGTTAGGCGGGACGGGGGCCCTGGGGGGGGGTAGCAATGCCACCGGAGCATCGTACCGGACCCTCATACATGTGCGAGGTGGTGTTGTGGCATGTTCAAAGAGGCGGCACACATCTCAGGGGCGTGGCCCCCCTAACGGACGGCGCCGCCGCCGGCACCTGGAGGGGGAAAACGGACGCATCGGGTCTACACGGAGGGGATGTAGCTGTCGGTTTGGCCCGGATGTTGCTCCCAGGTGTCCCTCTGAGCTGACCTAACACAACCGGGTGGAGAGGTCCACTGTTCAAAGCCTGTCCGTGGAAAGTCAAAGGGCAAGATCTCGTGGTCAACCGCTCTAGGGTTAGGCAGGACAGGGGCCCTGGGGGGTAGCAATGCCACCGGAGCATCGCACCGGGCCCTCATACATGCGGGGTGGTGTGGTGGCATGTCCGAAGAGGCGGCACGCGTCTCCGGGGTTTGGCCCCCCTCACGGACGGCGCCACCGCCGGCACCTGGAGGGGGGAAACGGACGCGTCGGGTCTACACGGAGGGGATCTTGCTGTGGGTCTGGCCCGGATGTTGCTCCAAAGTGTTCCTATGGGCTGACCTAACACAACCGGGTGGAGAGGTCCACTGGTCAAATCCCGTCCGTGCAAAGTCAAAGGGCTAGATCCCGTGGTCAAACGCTACAGGGTTAGGCGGGTCGGGGGCCCTGGGGGGTAGCAATGCCACCGGAGCGTCGCACCGGGCCCTCATACATGCGGGGTGGTGTGGTGGCATGTCCGAAGAGGCGGCACGCGTCTCCGGGGCGTGGCCCCCCCTAACGGACGGCGATGACACGGTAGTAGCCATTCTGCGGTAACGATGCGGCGTGAATATTATTAAATACTCGGAGCGCGATAAAATCATGAGTTTTTTTTGCACGACGTGTGCACATGTGCTATAGGAACGATAATATTTTTTTCATAATTTTTGGTGATGGAGAAGTATCCGAAAAATCCCCTCTACGCGGATTGCCCTTCGCGCGTCTACGGCTGTGGCCGGCGGCCTCCGGGGGCTAGCATGCCGCCAAATCTTGCGTAGGCAGCCTCTCATGTGTTTGGAAGTGTTGTGGTGGTTGCAAACGCCCGGCACGCGTGTCCGGGTGTGCCCCCCCTCACGGACGGCGCCGCCGCCGGCACCTGGAGGGGGAAACGGACGCATCGGGTCTACACGGAGGGGATGTAGCTGTCGGTTTGGCCCGGATGTTGCTCCCAGGTGTCCCTCTGAGCTGACCTAACACAACCGGGTGGAGAGGTCCACTGTTCAAAGCCTGTTCGTGGAAAGTCAAAGGGCAAGATCTCGTGGTCAACCGCTCTAGGGTTAGGAGGACAGGGGCCCTGGGGGGGTAGCAATGCCACCGGAGCGTCGCACCGGGCCCTCATACATGCGGGGTGGTGTGGTGGCATGTCCGAAGAGGCGGCACGCGTCTCCGGGGTTTGGCCCCCCTCACGGACGGCGCCACCGCCGGCACTTGGAGGGGGGAAACGGACGCGTCGGGTCTACACGGAGGGTATCTTGCTGTGGGTCTGGCCCGGATGTTGCTCCAAAGTGTTCCTATGGGCTGACCTAACACAACCGGGTGGAGAGGTCCACTGGTCAAATCCCGTCCGTGCAAAGTCAAAGGGCTAGATCCCTTGGTCAAACGCTACAGGGTTAGGCGTGACGGGGGCCCTGGGAGGGTAGCAATGCCACCGGAGCATCGCACCGGGCCCTCATACATGCGGGGTGGTGTGGTGGCATGTCCGAAGAGGCGGCACGTGTCTCCGGGGCGTGGCCCCCCTCACGGACGGCGATGACACGGTAGTAGCCATTCTGCGGTAACGATGCGGCGTGAATATTATTAAATACTCGGAGCGCGATAAAATCATGAGTTTTTTTGCACGACGTGGGCACATGTGCTATAGGAACGATAATATTTTTTTCATAATTTTGGTGATGGAGAAGTATCCGAAAAATTCCCTCTACGCGGATTGCCCTTCGCGCGTCTACGGCTGTGGCCGGCGGCCTCCGGGGGCTAGCATGCCGCCAAATCTTGCGTAGGCGGCCTCTCACGAGTTTGGAAGTGTTGTGGTGGTTGCAAACGCCCGGCACGCGTGTCTGGGGTGTGCCTCCCCTCACGGATGGCGCCGCCGCCGGCACTTGGAGGGGGGAAACGGACGCGTCGGGTCTACACGGAGGGGATCTTGTTGTGGGTCTGGCCCGGATGTTGCTCCAAAGTGTTCCTATGGGCTGACCTAACACAACCGGGTGGGGAGGTCCGCTGGTCAAAGCCCGTCCGTGCAAAGTCAAAGGGCTAGATCCCGTGGTCAAACGCTACAGGGCTAGGCGGGACGGGGGCCCTGGGGGTAGCAATGCCACCGGAGCGTCGCACCGGGCCCTCATACATGCGGGGTGGTGTGGTGGCATGTCCGAAGAGGCGGCACGCGTCTCCGGGGTTTGGCCCCCCTCACGGACGGCGCCACCGCCGGCACCTGGAGGGGGGAAACGGACGCGTCGGGTCTACACGGAGGGGATCTTGCTGTGGGTCTGGCCCGGATGTTGCTCCAAAGTGTTCCTATGGGCTGACCTAACACAACCGGGTGGAGAGGTCCACTGGTCAAATCCCGTCCGTGCAAAGTCAAAGGGCTAGATCCCGTGGTCAAACGCTACAGGGTTAGGCGGGTCGGGGGCCCTGGGGGGGTAGCAATGCCACCGGAGCGTCGCACCGGGCCCTCATACATGCGGGGTGGTGTGGTGGCATGTCCGAAGAGGCGGCACGCGTCTCCGGGGCGTGGCCCCCCCTAACGGACGGCGATGACACGGTAGTAGCCATTCTGCGGTAACGATGCGGCGTGAATATTATTAAATACTCGGAGCGCGATAAAATCATGAGTTTTTTTTGCACGACGTGTGCACATGTGCTATAGGAACGATAATATTTTTTTCATAATTTTTGGTGATGGAGAAGTATCCGAAAAATCCCCTCTACGCGGATTGCCCTTCGCGCGTCTACGGCTGTGGCCGGCGGCCTCCGGGGGCTAGCATGCCGCCAAATCTTGCGTAGGCAGCCTCTCATGTGTTTGGAAGTGTTGTGGTGGTTGCAAACGCCCGGCACGCGTGTCCGGGTGTGCCCCCCCTCACGGACGGCGCCGCCGCCGGCACCTGGAGGGGGGAAACGGACGCATCGGGTCTACACGGAGGGGATGTAGCTGTCGGTTTGGCCCGGATGTTGCTCCCAGGTGTCCCTCTGAGCTGACCTAACACAACCGGGTGGAGAGGTCCACTGTTCAAAGCCTGTCCGTGGAAAGTCAAAGGGCAAGATCTCGTGGTCAACCGCTCTAGGGTTAGGGAGGACAGGGGCCCTGGGGGGGTAGCAATGCCACCGGAGCATCGCACCGGGCCCTCATACATGCGGGGTGGTGTGGTGGCATGTCCGAAGAGGCGGCACGCGTCTCCGGGGTTTGGCCCCCCTCACGGACGGCGCCGCCGCCGGCACCTGGAGGGGGGAAACGGACGCGTCGGGTCTACACGGAGGGTATCTTGCTGTGGGTCTGGCCCGGATGTTGCTCCAAAGTGTTCCTATGGGCTGACCTAACACAACCGGGTGGAGAGGTCCACTGGTCAAATCCCGTCCGTGCAAAGTCAAAGGGCTAGATCCCTTGGTCAAACGCTACAGGGTTAGGCGTGACGGGGGCCCTGGGAGGGTAGCAATGCCACCGGAGCATCGCACCGGGCCCTCATACATGCGGGGTGGTGTGGTGGCATGTCCGAAGAGGCGGCACGTGTCTCCGGGGCGTGGCCCCCCTCACGGACGGCGATGACACGGTAGTAGCCATTCTGCGGTAACGATGCGGCGTGAATATTATTAAATACTCGGAGCGCGATAAAATCATGAGTTTTTTTGCACGACGTGGGCACATGTGCTATAGGAACGATAATATTTTTTTCATAATTTTTGGTGATGGAGAAGTATCCGAAAAATTCCCTCTACGCGGATTGCCCTTCGCGCGTCTACGGCTGTGGCCGGCGGCCTCCGGGGGCTAGCATGCCGCCAAATCTTGCGTAGGCGGCCTCTCACGAGTTTGGAAGTGTTGTGGTGGTTGCAAACGCCCGGCACGCGTGTCTGGGGTGTGCCTCCCCTCACGGACGGCGCCGCCGCCGGCACTTGGAGGGGGGAAACGGACGCGTCGGGTCTACACGGAGGGGATCTTGTTGTGGGTCTGGCCCGGATGTTGCTCCAAAGTGTTCCTATGGGCTGACCTAACACAACCGGGTGGGGAGGTCCGCTGGTCAAAGCCCGTCCGTGCAAAGTCAAAGGGCTAGATCCCGTGGTCAAACGCTACAGGGCTAGGCGGGACGGGGGCCCTGGGGGTAGCAATGCCACCGGAGCGTCGCACCGGGCCCTCATACATGCGGGGTGGTGTGGTGGCATGTCCGAAGAGGCGGCACGCGTCTCCGGGGTTTGGCCCCCCTCACGGACGGCGCCACCGCCGGCACCTGGAGGGGGGAAACGGACGCGTCGGGTCTACACGGAGGGGATCTTGCTGTGGGTCTGGCCCGGATGTTGCTCCAAAGTGTTCCTATGGGCTGACCTAACACAACCGGGTGGAGAGGTCCACTGGTCAAATCCCGTCCGTGCAAAGTCAAAGGGCTAGATCCCGTGGTCAAACGCTACAGGGTTAGGCGGGTCGGGGGCCCTGGGGGGGTAGCAATGCCACCGGAGCGTCGCACCGGGCCCTCATACATGCGGGGTGGTGTGGTGGCATGTCCGAAGAGGCGGCACGCGTCTCCGGGGCGTGGCCCCCCTTAACGGACGACGATGACACGGTAGTAGACGGATCAGGCACTCGCATAGTTACCGGATCAGGCACTCGGTAACGGTACCCCTCAGTCAGTTGCTCTCCTATGTATCACCTTTCACGAGACCATAGAAAAAAATATACGTGATATTTTAGAAAATTGTTGTACAATATAAAAAAAGATCATGTCATTAAAAATAATGTTTCAAATCATTAAAGAAAATGTATGGTACATTTTAAATAATGTTCTGCATGTAAAAAATATGTATAAGAAAACATTAAAATATTTATAAAAAATAAGAAAACATTATAAAATTTATACAAAATAAGAAAAGTAAAAATAAAATATGCCGACGGCAAAGCCGTCGGCATAGCTGCGGCCATAGGGAAGCTTGTACGCGGATCGGTGACGTGGTTAATAAAAAAGAAAAAAAAGTATGCCTACGGCTAAGCCGTCGGCATAGGTGCCACGTGGCGCCCTGAGCTATGCCGACGGCTTAGCCGTCGGCATAGTTGACCTTATCCACTCGCGTTACCCCCCATCCACTCACTGTCTCCCCACACCCCGAGCTGCCGCCGCCGCACCCCCCGACCCCGACCTGCACCGCCGCCGCACCCCCCACCCCGACCTGCCGCCGCCGCCGCACCCCCCACCCCGACCTGCCGCCGCCGCCGCACCCCCCACCTCCCCCTGCCGCCGCCGCCCTCCCCGCCTCCACCACGCCCGCTGCCCTCCCCGCCTCCACAGCCGCGTCGCCGCCCCCGCCTCCACACCGGCCGGCGCCGCCGTCTCCACCCGCCGTCGCCCCGGCCTCCCCCGACCACGCGCTGCACCGGCCTCCCCCGACCCCGCCACTGCGCCGGCCTCCCCCGACCCCGGCGCCCCGGCCTCTCCCGACCCCGCCGGCCGCGGCTCCTAGAGCCGGCCGCGGCTCCGTCCGGCCCCGTCCCTCCCGTCCCCGACCGCCCCTGCCTCACCATCCCCTCCACCGCCTCGCCCCCTGCCACGCCCCTCTCGGTGAGCTACGTTTTTTTCATTTTTTTCCATTTTTTTCTACTGTTGGATGGATGAATGAATGCATGGATGGATGTTGGATGTTAGATTGTTAGGTTAGATGTTAGATGTTAGGTTGTTAGGTTGATATATAGTTGAATGTTGGATGTTAGGATGTTAGATTGTTAGTTTGCATTATTTTTATCATGATGATCTTGTCATTTGAGATGTGCTCTAAAATTGGTATAAGATGAGTGATTATTTTTATCATGATGATCTTGTCAAAAAAATTGAACCGGACAAAATTTGACACTTGACAAAATAAGATTTTTTTCATAGTTTTAAGTGTCAGTGCTTAATGTTAAGTAGCTATGTGAGATGTGCTGCAAAATTATGATATGATCAGTGGTTATTTAATCATGATGATGTTGCAAAAAAATTGAAGGACAAAATTTGACACTTGACGAAACATGATTTTTTTTCATAGTTAAAAGTATCAATGCTTAATGTGAGGTGATGACCTAAATTTTTTTCACTCGGTGTAATTAACAGGATTTGTGGTGTTCCATCTTCGTGGAGTGATTGTCGACGTTGGAGGTGTTGGTCCACGATCGTCCGTCTCCTTTGATCGACTACATCGGAGGGTGAGCAACAATTCCATGACCTCGTCCACTTTTTTTCCATGTCACTAGATTAAATTTTCACATCAAGTCGCGTAACCTAGGTCTCCCGTCCGAAAGGGTTGCATCGATAAATATGCATTCAATTGCATATTTATCACCGCAGCTCTTTCGGATTGTCCAGCGCTTTCCACGGACAGCCCGAGGATGTGTAGATTGGGTACGTTGTTCATGCTCTACCCCGTTCCGAGACAGGATTTCGGCGGCGCCTCCCTGTTGTTCTCCGGATGCACATTCTCTCGGCATTTTGCCGAGACGTGTATTTGGAGAACAGCGGGGAGGTGCTGCCGAAATTTTGTCTCGGAATGGGGTAGAGCATGGACAACGTACTCAATCTACACATTCTCGGGTGGGATTAGGACCCATCTTTACCTATTAGAGATGTAGGTGGATTAAATGTCGTTTCTCGTCAACCTTGTAAAAAATAAAATATTGATGTGAGTAATTTAAATGAATCCTTAATTTTGTTGTGTGGCTTCCAATAAAGCAGAGATGGCAGATAATCAGTGGATGTATAGTGGGTTTTTCCGTCGGAATCAAGTAACAACAGAGTGGGTCGAGAAAACTGATGTGTTTTTGAAAGAGATATTCCGTAGTCCAATGAGGATGGTGCCAGAATGCCCGTGTGCCAGATGTAAGAGGCGTATTCGCAGAGATAAGAGTGAGATGACTAAGCACCTTCGCACGCATGGATTTATGCCCAACTTTAATATGCCGATAAACTTTGCCCAGCGGGACCGTGGTAGAGAGGATGTGATACGACAACGCGTCGCTGGTTATGAGGACGATGGGGTTAGAGACATGCTAGATGATGTCTTTGCTGCACAGCCGACACCTCCGTCACATTCAGCGAATGAACCGGAGGAGCCGGAGGAAACCGCAAAGGCCTTCCTGGAAATCTTGGCCTCGTCAAAGAAACCTCTCTATGAGGGTGCCAAGCTGTCTGTGCTGGATGCCATCTCGCAACTGATGGCAGTCAAGGCTGAGTACGGCTGTAGCCGAGGTTGCTTCGAAGCATTTCTGGGAGTATGGGCTAACAGCCTGCCTGAGGGCCATGAACTGCCGAAAACCATGTACGGTACGAAGAAAATCATGAAGGCGCTCTCGATGGACTATGAGAAAATACATGTTTGTCCAAAGAATTGCCTTTTGTTTAGGCATGAGTATGCGGATGACAAGTACTGTAGGAAGTGCGGTTCCTCTCGGTATATTGAGGTGGTCGATAAGCATGGTCAGAAGCAGCAGCTAAAAATCCCTGTGAAGGTTCTTCGGTATCTTGATTTTATAAAAAGACTGCAGCGCCTTTTCATCACCGAGGAGTCTGCCAAAATGATGAAGTGGCACAAGGAAGGGAAAAGGTACAATCCAAAAAAAATTGTACATCCATCAGGAGGTGAAGCATGGAAGTCATTCGATATAGAGTACCCGGAGGAAGCAGCCGAGGCTGGGAATGTCAGAATTGCTATAACAGGTGATGGGTTCAATCCATATGGTATGTCGTCTAATCCATACAGCTGTTGGCCCGTATTTGTTATTCCGCTGAATCTCCCTCCCGGCGCCATAATGCAACGCAAGACCATGTTCCTGTCGCTTATAATTCCGGGGCCTGAATATCCGGGGAAGAATTTGAGTGTGTTTATGCAGCCGTTGGTGGATGATTTGCACCATTCTTGGTACTTCCCGAGGTTGACATACGACCGACATCTGCAGAAAAATTTCTTGATGAAAGTTTGGCTACAATATTGCATGCATGACTTTCCCGGTTATGCCTTGTTCTGCGGATGGTGTACAAGTGGAAAGATGCCTTGCCCAGTGTGCATGCAGGCCTTGATTTTCATTTGGCTGAAGAAGGGTGGCAAGTATGTTGCATTTGACCTGCATCGACAGTTCCTCCCTCCAGACCATCCTGATAGGGAAGACAAGAAGAACTTCACAAAAGGCAAAGTTGTCCATGAAGTAAACGAGATTCCAACGTTTTCTGGTGCGGATGTGCTTGCTCAGCTGAAAGCTCTTAAGCCTGCCGGTGAAGGGAAAGGCAAAGGCAAAGGCAAAGGCAAAGCCACAGGCGAAGACGAGGGCGAGGGCAAAGGAAAAGGAAAAGGTAAAGGGAAATTTTTTGAAGGATATGGTGAGACGCACAACTGGACTCACATTACCCCCTTCACGCAGCTTCCCTATTTTAAGGACCTCAAACTTCCATACAACATAGACGTGATGCACACCGAAAAGAATGTCGCAGAGTCCCTTTTTCGCACGATCCTCAACATTCCTGATAAGACAAAGGATAATGTTAATGCTAGAGTTGATCAACAGAATATTTGTGATAGACCACGTCTACACATGCAGCCTCCCACAGGCAGTCGAAAATCTTGGTTCAAGCCAGATGCTGACTTCGTACTTAAAAAGGATCATAAGATGGAGGCATTCAAGTGGCTGAAACACGTCGTGAAGTTCACTGATGGTTATGCGTCGAATATAAGTAAGGGGGTCAATCTTTCAACGGGCAGAGTGACCGGGCTCAAGAGTCATGACTATCATGTATGGATTGAGCGGATTATGCCGGTGATGGTTCGGGGCTATGTTCCCGAGCGTGTCTGGCGTGTGCTTGCGGAGTTAAGCCATTTCTTCCGCACGCTTTGTGCTAAAGAAGTATGTCCTGAGAAGATAAAAGAAATGCATAAGAAGGCGCCGGAGTTGATATGCAAGCTAGAGAAGATCTTCCCGCCAGGCTTCTTTACTCCGATGACACATCTCATTTTGCACCTCCCGAACGAGGTATTGTTGGGGGGCCCTGTGCAGAATCGTTGGCAGTACGGCCCTGAGAGACAGAACAAGCATCTGAGACAGAAATGTGGAAACAAAGCTAAGATTGAAGCTTCCATAGCTGAGGCAGTTATCCTAGAGGAGGTGGCAGACCTCAGGACAGCCTACTATCCGGACCATGTTCCCACGTTGCACAATAAGGTGTCTCGATACAATACAGAAGAACCCAAGTATAAACCCAAGTTGCCTCTATTCATCGGGCAAGGTGGTAGGGCTGGATGCTCGAAACCTTATCTCATGCCACGAGATGAGTGGGAGGATGTCATGTTCTATATCTTGCACAACATCAAGGAAGTTGAGGATGAGTGGATGAGGTAATACCTTAGCACCATTCTTTGAGTCAATTCGTTATGTTCACTTTGCCTAGTTCTTATACCGCTTTTCTTATTGTAGTCGATTCGTTGAAGAAGAATGGACGGGAATGCTGCCTCCTACTGAAGCGGAGGCACTTGCTCTTCTCCGAAAGGGTGCTGATGGAAGGAAAAATTTCGTTGCGTGGTTCATGGAGAAAGTAATTTTTCACACTTTCAATTAAACTCATGCACCCTATAATTTCAATTAAACTCATGCACCCTATAATTTCAATTAAACTCATGCACCCTATAATTTCAATTAAACTTGTAGGGAAATGATCCGACCGGATCAATGGATGAAGAATTGAGATGGGTTTCTATGGGTTTTGATCCCGTCGTCATGACATGCGAAAAGTATGATGTGAATGGGTATCGCTTCCATACAGAGGAGCACCAGAACAGTCGGCCTGATCCCAAAACCATAAATACCGGAGTCTTCACTGAAGGAGATAATAAAGTAGATTACTACGGAAGGGTAGGAAAAATATACGAGCTTACATTCAAACGTGGCCGCGAACACCTAAGTCTCACTGTGTTCAAATGCCGATGGTTCGACCCCAAAAAGGGTCTGAGACATACGCCTTCTGTTGGTTTAGTTGAAGTTAAACCATCAACCGTCTATGCCGGAGCTGATCTCTTTATCGCTGCTACCCAGGCCACACAAGTATATTATCTGCCTTACCCATGCCAGAAAGAGTACCTAAAGGGTTGGGAAGTTGTGTTCAAGGTGTCGCCGCATGGTAAGCTACCGGACCCGAACGATGATGATTACTACAACATAAACCCCATGACATACGAGGGAGTGTTCTATCAAGAGGAACATGATGACGTGGTCCGAAGCAACGAGGATGATGACTTGGGTTATGTTGACCTGGACCCAAACGACGACGACGCACGGATTGATGGTGAGGCAGTTGTGAATCAAAGAGACATAATTATGCTTGAAAAGTTAAATGAAGACGCTGACGATGAGGAAGAGCCTCCACCTCCGTCAGACAACGAAGAAGATATGCGTGATAGTGATGATGAGACCGGTCCACAAATAGATTACAATAGTGATGATTCATATGGGTTCTAGAAAATGTAAGTTCTTTTAATGATCATTACAATAGTATGCTTAATGTGCTCTTCTGGTATTAATGTTTTTCCTGTATGCTTGTTTAATTGATATCCTTACTAATTGTTTATTCTCTTCTCAATGCAGGTTTAATAATCATGGGCAAGTCCAGCGGCGCTAGTTTCCTCAGTAAATTTAAAGGACTTACTCGGAGTGGACGAGCCCACAAGGTTCCCTCCCGACTACGCGAGGATGACACCTCACAGGGAGGTGGAGGGGTCGGGGGAGGAGACCCTAGAGGAGGAGGCGGTGGGGGGAGAGCCCCTAGAGGAGGAGGAGGTGGGGGGAGAGGCAACCGGGGCAAAAAACTCCGGGCCGTGTCTGAAATAGGAGGGTCTTCTTTGATGCCCTCCTATACAGAGGCACCTTCTGAGTCTGAGGAGGAGGAGTATGTTCCTGATGGCGAGGAGGAGGAGGCCGAGGAGGAGGGTGAGGAGGAGGAGGCCGAGGAGGAGGGTGAGGAGGAGGCCGAGGAGGGTGGAGGGGAGGTTGATCCCGCGTTGTGGGGTGACTTGCCACCGGGTTCTTCGCAGGGGTGGCTGCGTGGTAATGCCGGACTACCTACACCACCTTCTATCGAGGAGCACAAGTGGCTCATTGAACCTGTGGGGACAGAGTAAGTGCCTCTCAATCATATTTTCAACACATGACAACATTTTCTTATTGTACACATGGCAATCATTTGATTCTTTTGCAGAAACTGGATCCTTCACGGAAAGGGCCGTAAACCGAACGGCCTTATCACTGTCCTGTTGAAGGAGTTTTGGCCTGGCCTATTCTGCCCGCGGCCAGACAGGGACCCGCAGCAGCGGGTTTTGGCCACGAGCTGGGCCCACTACGAGGCTTGCAGCAACGCGGAGTACGGGACGACCGCTAAGGCCGTGATCACCAAATTTTGGGTAAGTTCTCTTCTGAATCACTTGTCTTCAGTTTCGTTCATAGTTTATCATTGAATCACTCAACTCATGCCTTGTTTACTTCTGGTTTTTGCATGATTGCAGCAACTCTATAGAGTTCTTGACGAGCACAAGGCCAGAGCCGACGTGGTCTTGCTTGCGGCTGCGAAGAAGAAAGCTCGTCAGTTGCAGTACGAGGTGCGCTGGGTTGCCGTCTCGCAGTACTACCACTACTACCTGCAACAAAAGATGCCCAAAACTCAAGCGCAGAAGCTACGACTTACCTTGAGCAAGGAGCAGTTCATGATGGTAACTATTACTAACTTTTCATTGTTTCAAGCAGTCAACTATATGTTTCGTGCTCACATGTCATGCTTCCAAAATTTGCATAGGTTGTTCCTCGTTGGTGCTATGGAAGGCATGACGGATGGGCGAGTTTGGTGGATAGGTGGCTCGGCGCCGATGCAGAGTTTGCTGCCAAGAGCATCAAGGCCCGGGCTAACCGTGGAGACGACGGGACACACGGCCAAGGAAACAGGAACCACTGGGGCTTCAAGGCCATGAAGGTATATCTATGTGCATGATGCATTTTTGTTCTTCTTTACGTCATGTTCTTATGTATGGCTGACTTCTATTTGACGTTGTAGGAGGACAAGTTGAAGAGGCCGCTCTCAGACATGGAGTCGTGGAAGCTGGCCCGCGAGCGGAGTCATCGCAAGGAGGGCGAGAGCCAGTACTACGGCAAGACCGAGGAGCACCTGGGGTCTTACATTCATCACTATCAGGAGTTGCATCCGGATGTTCCTGTTGCTGAGGTCGCCCAGTCTCAGATCGACGACACGGCGGTGGTGGCCATCCAGGGGAAGAAGAATGGCCGGTATCCGTGTTTCGATGGCTTGATCACTCCTTCGATCTCGTACACACGGCTTCGGGCTAGCAACCCGAGCCAGTTAGAGAGTACGGGGCGTTCACAGACTCCCTTAGCCCGCCAGCATGCTGTAAGTACTTCCTCTTTATCTTTTTCTATCTTGCATTCTCAGTTTATTTTCAGCATTGCTCACTTAGAAACAACCTAAATTATGTAGGCATATAAGGAGTTTGTCGAGCATAGGAATCTCGAGGTGCGGGAGTACTTGAAACGAGTGAAGGCAAACGATGATTACAACCGTCAGATGATGACGGTTAGTTTTGCCCTCTTAAAACCAACCTAAATTTTTGCACTTTCATTCCTTCTGATCTTCTAGTTTGCTTGTTTAACTAACATTCAGGCTATGTTGGCGTCTTGGACTAACCGCACGGATCCACCACAAATGGGACCCCCACCACCACCTGCGGGAGAACCCCCACACGTGCCCACGTTCGATGAATGGGTGGCACTAGGCAGTGATGGTCCGGTTAGTACATTTGCCTAACTACTAGCAAACTAGTTCTCGTTCATGAAACACTATCATATCATATTTACCGTTAGAATCTTTTCTGAAACATGTAGGGGACCGGTGGCTCGACTCCTGCTCCGTCGACCCCAGTCACTCCGATCTGGCAGAGTGGTGGTGGTCGCGATGGCGGTTTTGGCGGAGGTGGGGTTGGGGTGGTGGTGGTTTTGGCGGAGGTGGTGGTTTTGGCGGGGGTGCTCTTGCTTGATGATTCCGTGCATGTGGCCATCGTGCCATGCCTTTCATATTCCTACTTTTATCATGTTTCATGTCTTGCACTACTTTTATGTTCATGAACTTCCATCGGTGATGATCTTTAGATGATGTGATGAACTTGAGTATGTTTAGATGATGATGGTGAACTTGAGTATGTTTAGATGAACTTGAGTATGTTCACATGATGAATTGTCATATTTCTGCATAATTTCATATTGTTCTGTTTTGAAATGCTGTCAAATGAATTGGAAAAGAGAAAACAGGGAAAAAAAACTATGCCTACGGCAAAGCCGTCGGCATATATACGCCCAGGAGTTACCAGGGCTTGCCACGTGGCACATCTATGCCTACAGCAAAGCCGTAGGCATATATGAAAAACTATGCAGACGGCTTTGCCGTAGGCATAGCCCTGCTGCCAGGAGAAACCAGGAGCTGCCACGTGGCAGAGATATGCCTACGGCAAAGCCGTCGGCATAGATTTCCATCTATGCCGACGGCTTTGCTGTAGGCATAGCCCTGCCGCCAGGAGAAGCCGGGGGACGACACGTGGCGTAGGTATGCTGACGGCTAGGCCGTCGGCATAGATTTCCATCTATGCCGACGGCCAAGCCGTCGGCATACATGCGCCACGTGTCGTCCCCTGAATCGCCAGTGCTGTTGACGGCGCCGTCCGTTGCCGTCAGACAGAAAACAACGCCGACGGCTAAACTATGCCGACGGCTGCCCCACGACCGTCGGCATATGCTCCTATGCCGATGGCTATACTACGCCGACGGTCTGACACATCTACGCTGACGTGATCTACGCCGACGGGGCTATGCCGACGACAGCCGTAGGCATAGATCTATGCCGACGGCAATGGACCTATGCCGACGGCCCTGGGCCGTAGGCATAGCCCACGAGTCCGGTGGTGAATACTCTCCACCTGGCTTGCGTAGCACCGACGCCTCGGTCAGCTTATGGTGGATGGATGCCATCACCGATGTATTAGCGGCAAGAGTAGGTAACGACGAAGCATCAACCACCCATTTGTTTTTGAAGATTTGTTTTGCTTTCTCCTATGTAAGGTGCTAATCAGGAGAGTGGCGTTACTGAGAAGGGCGGTAGCTGAACATGGTATCCTGTTCGTCGGTCCACCCATGGGGATTAGCGCTAGTGGGTCCGTGGCAGCATATACGGGCTTAGTAAAATGAGGACGATCGGTACAATACGGGAGTGAACAGTGCTGTACGCCAGCCTGAAGACGGCAGTCAGTAACGATGACCAGCCGATCCGTGGCTCGGGTCCGTCACTAAGAGCTGACCCCCGGATCAGGAACATAATGGCACTCCGTTTGCTGCGAAGACAGCGCCGTCCATGGCACAGTAAATGATGGTTGGTAGCCGCATTGTGGAGCAAATGCAAAAAATCATGGCCGGGGGGGGGGGTGAGGTATTCACTTTCCCCATTTCCCCTTAAGAACCGGCGACAGGAGAACCCCATGGCGGCGGCGGGGGTGCGGCGATGTATGCTGAAATAGTACAAAACGGCATGGAATTTCTGCTAGATCCAGTCGACAGGTACACTTTCTCCATCGAGGGAAGAGGGCAGGGTCCGTTCCCACTGACAGAGGTCACAGCCGATGTTGAGTGGCCAGATCCTTTAGTGCTGATGGACATGCGGCGGTCAGCACCGCCTGCAGCCGACTTGTCGTGCGCTGTTGTAGTTGGCAACCTGGGCGATTGTTCTGAGCAGAACAGATTAGCCGACAAGAGGAGATTTTCCTGTCTTGGCTCCAGGAAAGTACTCCCTCCGTAAACTAATATAAGAGCGTTTAGATTACTACTTTAGTGATCTAAATGCTCTTACATTAGTTTACAGAGGGAGTAAGTCAGCTCTCTCGCCTCAGTTGATGTAAGCTTGTTTCCCTTTGCTGTCTGCTGTATTCAAATTCCTGGTTAACGAACTACTCAGGAGGAATCAGATGTTTCATCGGTCGCCGTGGTTGGACTTGCATCGGATGCTATGAGCCGCAACGTCCAAGAAGGTGCACCCAAACATTTTCAGTCAGAGGCAAGTTCAGTACTAGCATGCTCACTTTTCTGCTCGCCAAGCTGACCAGTACATTTTTCTTCTAAATTTTACAGCCGGAGATTGTGAATGGGACGGTAGCCGCGACAGCGAGCGAGGAGGGGCAGACCTCCAAGTTCGCCTTGTCTGCGAACAGCAGTGCCGTGCTAACTCATGAAGAAGGATTTGGTTAGCATGATCCAGATGCAGAAAGAGAAGTATACGACCTGGACTCAGGGGAGGTGGACGACGCTGATTGCTCTGATGCAGACGGGGCTGATGTAGGTGACGTCCATGCAGGGGATGAAGTCTGCAGCCACCGTGCTAAGCGAATTCGTGTGTGTGGTACCGAACACCTCGTCTAGTGGTTAAAAGTCAGTATGGTAATGTGTGGTAATTTCTCATTACCACTAATATCGGTACGCTGGCTACGGTTTGGGTTGTGTGTTATGTGCGTCGAGTGTTGTTCGCCAGCAGCTTTTCTTTTCTGGATTGTTCTGTTTTGTGACGTGACGTCCAAGGTGCTCTGTTTTATGAGATGATGTTATCAGCAGGACCATAGATGCACTTAGCTGTTGTGTCAGATCCATCTGTAAATCACATATGGGGATGGTTGTGTGTGCGTGTGTGTTCGGGGTGGATGCGCTACCGGATAAACAATTTAGTCATGTGAGGCCGCTGTTAACCGATCGCATGTAACCTTTTAGTTGACTAAATTTTCGCTTTTACTACATTAACTAGGTACTTAACCGATTTCCCGACCGTGTTAAATTGGGTATAACTTTGCTACGAGTACATCGAACCGTCCATTGCCCGCCGTTATGTTTGCAGGCAAGCCCGGTCAGCAGCAGTCACCATGACCCGAAGCAAGGTGGACCGACAGCGGAGATGATCGCATTTTTAGTTGCATACACATCAAGCTGTGAAAGAAAAACGGATGAGCATGCCAGGAGCCCATGGTTGATTCGTCGTTAAATCTTTTAGTTTCAAACCGGTTGTAAGAAAGCACGAATATCAAATGATGATGTTCGGCAGAACCGAGGTAGATGATCACATTTTTGTTTTTCATACCCATCAACCTTGAAAAGAGGGGAGGAGCATGACAAGAGATTATGGTTGAAGATTTGAACGAATGCATCTGATTGGATTGAATGCAAGCCCTCTAAGCAAATGCAGGCAACCTATGTCAATACATGTCGACGTCACCAAAATTTGATTACACCATGTTTAGATGATTATAATTTTGGTGTGAGTACATCGATCCATCCATTGCCCCGCCGTTATGTTCGGAATCAAGCCCGCACAACACCTGTTGATGGGGTCATGTACCTAGGGTAGGGCCACAGACCTGATCTAAGTACCCTGCCCAAGGACACCCTTAGAAGAGGTCACCTTCCAGTCGACCAACGAGAGACACACTCGACTGCCTTGAAGGACTTGACCGCGAAGACTCACTCGACCACCAGAAGGTCAAGAGGCACTCTGCGCTGCAACGGCCTGTAATTAAGTAGACTTTATGATAGTAAAAACACTTTATGTGGGGCGTTACCAGTAACGCCCCGGACTTAACTCACCTTAAACCCTCTCCTACGTGGGCTGGCTGGGGTCCTGGCGCACTCTATATAAGCCACCCCCCTCCACAGGCAGAAGGGTTCGGCACCCTGTAACTCATATACATATAATCCACTCGACCGCCTCCGGGCTCCGAGACGTAGGGCTTTTACTTCCTCCGAGAAGGGCCTGAACTCGTACATCTCTTGTGTTTACAACCTCTCCATAGCTAGGACCTTGCCTCTCCATACCTACCCCCCCACTCTACTGTCAGGCTTAGAACCACGACAGTTGGCGCCCACCGTGGGGCAGGTGTTTTAGCAATTTTGTGGAGAAGTTGCGATTCTTCCGAGTACTTTCATCATGGTGGCTGCTGGATTTTTGGTCGAGGGTCGAGAGATCCGTCTCGGCGCTCTCACCTTCATCGCCGACGACTCCGCCTGGCTCCAGGAGGCTCCACTCGACGTTGATGCGCTCCCCGTCCGCGGTGCGACACATTTTCGCGCATGTGTCCGCGGCGTTCTGCTGCGGCAACCGTCGACCCCGTATCGGTCGACATCCCCATCGACCACCCTCCCGGTCTCCCGTCAGCGCAAGCGCTCGGGCCGGTCGAGGATTCAGCGGTGGGTGAGGCACGCGGTGGCTCGCCAGACGGCCACCACCCAAGTTGCGGCAATCGAGCCCGACGAATCTCTCTACGGCCTGTTCGATCTGTCGACTGGTTCCGTAGAGACCGCATCCGAGTGCGATAGCAGTGATCCAGCGGCAGAAATTCTGATGGTCGACGGGCCCCGCAGTCCCCCTGGCTTCGCCCGTGATGGTGGAGCAGGCGACGGAGGCGACCCCGCACGAGACCACGAAGAGTACCAGCCCGAGCCACTCGACTCTCTGCAAAGAGAGGAACTTCGCCGCAGGAACGTGGATGTTCTGCGTACTCCCATCGCAGGAGAAACCCCCGAGGCTCGCGCCTTGGAGGAGGTACGTTTGGCCAATTTGGCCGAACGCACTCGACTGGAGAATCTTCAGCGAGCACTCGACGAGCGCGCGCGGCAACGAATTCCCGACACCAGTCGACGTCAACTCTTCCCGCCGACTCAGGTATATCGAACCCCAATCCAGAATTTAGCAGCTGCGACCCGTATAGCAGAGTCCATCCAACCCTCTCAGTCGGAAGCTGGCAGAGGCTTGATGCAGATCAGGGATCTGCTCCGGGCAGCAGGAGACCAGAATTCGGCCGTGTCGCAGTCGCGCAACAGAATTCACAGTCGATCCGTCGCTGCGAATACGGTTCAGTCGGCTCACAGTCCCAGATCGCCTCCGCGGCGTGAAGGGCGCGAGAATCGGCGAGACCAATATGGTGACCGACTCGACCGAGATGATAGGCGTCGAGTGCCCAATTCCCCTCCGAGGGGTGGGTCTTACGCTCCTCGGCAGCAAGATGACAGGCGTCAGTTCAGTACGGGGCGAAGAGTTCCAGTCGACCCCAGAGAACCAGGCTTCGACGCGCGATCCATTATCGTGCAAGGTTTGGTCGACCGGAACAGAGCCCATCGAGGCGGACTCGACAGAGATGCGCCCACAAGCAGTCGAGTGCATGTTTCTGGTCCTGAATGTTTCAGCAGAGCTATCAGAGCCGCAGTTATCCCTCCCAATTTCAGGTTGGCAACAGGAGTCAGCAAGTTCACTGGTGAGTCTAAGCCTGAAACTTGGCTTGAGGACTACCGAGTGGCGGTTCAGATTGGTGGTGGGAACGACGAGGTGGCCATGAAGCATTTGCCCCTCATGCTGGAAGGTTCTGCCAGGGCATGGTTGACTCAATTACCTCCTAGCAGCATTTACACTTGGGAAGATCTGTCCCGAGTGTTCATCAGAACGTTTGAAGGAACTTGCAAGCGACCGGCTGGACTGACGGAGTTGCAAGTCTGCGTGCAGAAGACCAATGAGACTCTCAGAGAGTATATTCAGAGATGGATCACTTTGCACCATACTGTGGAGAATGTGTCTGATCATCAGGCAGTCTGCGCCTTTAAAGATGGCGTCAAGAACAGAGAATTGAGCTTGAAGTTTGGTCGAACCGGTGACATGACCTTGAGTCGGATGATGGAGATTGCTACCAAGTACGCCAACGGCGAAGAAGAAGACCGACTCCGAAGCGGCAAGCACAAGCCGAGTCAGTCGGAAAAGGGAAACACCAGTCGGAAACAGAAGCGGAAGGCTGAACCGGCAGCTCCTGGAGAGGCTCTGGCCGTGACTCAGGGAAAGTTTAAAGGGAAACCAAAAGGATCCTGGAACCCTAAGAAGGTAAAGGATAAAGAAGGGAACGATGTGATGGATATGCCGTGTCACATCCACACGAAGAAAGACGAAGAGGGGAATATCATCTACCCGAAGCACACCACTCGCCAATGTCGACTCCTGATCCAGCAGTTTCAGGGAAAACAGTCTAATAACAAGGAGAAGGAGTCGGACAAGGTCGAAGACAAGGAGGACAGTGAGGAAGGATATCCCCATATCAACTCTACTCTAATGATCTTTGCAGATGTGGAGAGCAAGAGTCGATTGAAAGTTATTAACCGTGAGGTGAACATGGTTGCCCCAGCAAAAGCAAACTATCTGAAATGGTCCCAAACACCCATCACCTTCGACCAATCTGATCACCCGACTCATATTGCCACCCCTGGGAGGCAAGCTTTGGTGGTCGATCCAGTTGTTGAAGGCACTCGACTGACAAAAGTGCTTATGGACGGTGGTAGTGGGTTGAATTTGCTGTATGCAGACACACTGAAAGGAATGGGCATTCCGATGTCCCGACTGAGCACCAGTAACATGAGCTTTCATGGAGTTATACCAGGAAAGAAAGCCGAGTCACTCGGCCAAATAGCTCTGGACGTGGTGTTTGGTGATTCGAAACATTTTCGCAAAGAGAAGTTGACGTTCGAGGTCGTGGATTTTCAGAGTGCATATCATGCCATTTTGGGGAGACCAGCTTATGCGCGGTTCATGGCTCGACCATGTTACGTGTACCTCAAATTGAAGATGCCCGGCCCCAAAGGAGTGATCACTGTCACCGGTGATCGGAAAAAGGCAGAAGAGTGCTTCCAGAAAGGCTCAAAGATTGCTGATTCCCAGGTGACAGCGGTCGAGTTTGAAGAATACAAGCAAAACGTAGATCCGAGTGACTTGCTGCGATCCAAGAAACCCGCCACAGAGTCTGCATTTCAGTCGTCCGGTGAGACGAAGCCTGTTCACATTCACCCAACCGACCCCGATGCAGCTCCGACCCGCATCTCCACAACACTCGACCCAAAATAGGAAGAAGCGCTCATCCAGTTCCTCCGTGAGAACTGGGACATTTTTGCATGGAAGCCCGCTGACATGCCAGGTGTTCCCAGGGGACTGGCTGAGCATCGCCTAAGAGTCGACTCATCTGCAAAACCAGTTAAAGAGCATCCGTCCAGAAGAGAAAAGCCATTGGTGAGGAAGTGGCTCGACTGTTGGCGGCAGGATTTATCCGAGAGATATACCACTCCGAGTGGCTCGCTAATGTCGTCATGGTCCCTAAGAAAGACAAATCACTCTGAATGTGCATTGATTTCAAGCACATCAACCGGGCCTGCCCGAAAGATCATTTTCCTCTCCCTCGCATAGATCAAATTGTTGACTCGACCGCGGGATGCGAGAGACTGTCTTTTCTAGACGCCTACTCCGGGTACCACCAGATCCGTCTGTACGGACCCGACGAGGTAAAAACAGCTTTCATCACTCCATTCGGGTGCTTCTGCTATATCACCATGCCATCCGGCCTCAAGAATGCCGGAGCCACATTTATGCGAATGATTCAGAAGTGTCTACTCACTCAAATCAGTCGGAATGTGGAAGCGTATATGGATGATATCGTTGTCAAGTCACGAAAAGGTTCCGACCTGCTCGCTGATCTCGCCGAAACATTTGCCAACCTCAGAAGGTATGATATCAAGCTCAATCGATCAAAGTGCACATTTGGAGTTCCTGGTGGCAAGTTACTCGGTTTTCTCGTTTCCGAACGAGGAATCGACGCTAATCCAGAGAAGATCGACACTATTCTCCGAATGAAACGCCCTGTGCAAGTGCATGATGTCCAGAAGCTTACTGGATGCTTGGCCGCATTAAGTCGATTCATCTCACGACTCGGTGAAAAGGCATTGCCTCTTTACCGACTGATGAAGAAGGCAGACAAGTTCGAGTGGACTCCAGAAGCTGATGCAGCGTTTGCCGAGCTAAAAGCTCTGCTCTCCACCCAGCCGGTGCTTGCTGCTCCAATCAGCAAAGAGCCTCTGTTGCTCTATATCGCAGCCACAGGACAAGTCGTCAGTACTGTGCTAACGGTCGAGCGGGAAGAAGATCCTTTCACCGAAGAAGCTCCACAGCCCAAGAGTGCCACAGATCCGACTGAGGTTGAAGTCCCAGCAGTGGTCGACTTGGTCATGGAGATCTTGGTGGTCATTCCCGATTGGACGGTTCCATATATCGCGTATATCCTGAGAAAAGAGCTCCCGGAGGATGAGGAAGAGGCTCGACAGATCGTCCGCCGATCTAAGGCCTTTACCGTAATCAAAGGATAGTTATACAGAGAAAGCGCGACTGGAGTCGGTCAGAAGTGCATAATGCCGGAAGAAGGTCGAATCATCCTTAATGATATTCACTCGGGGACCTGTGGTCATCACGCGTCCTCTCGGACCATCGTGGCCAAAGCTTACCGAGCCGGATTTTACTGGCCAAAGGCGAATGAGATGGCAAAGGAGATAGTGGATAAGTGCGAGGGATGTCAGTTTTACTCGAATATGTCGCACAAGCCTGCATCAGCCCTGAAGACCATTCCACTCGTATGGCCTTTCGCAGTATGGGGGTTGGACATGGTCGGTCCTTTGAGAACAGGGCGAAGTGGCTTCACGCATGTACTGGTGGCAGTCGACAAGTTCACCAAGTAGATTGAGGCTAAACCAATCAAGAACCTTGACGCCGGTACTGCTGTTAGCTTCATCAGGGAACTAATATTCAGATATGGAGTCCCGCACAGCATCATTACGGATAATGGATCAAACTTTGACTCGGAGGAATTCAGAGATTTCTGTAACTCTCAAGGCACACGGGTCGACTACGCTTCAATCGCCCATCCGCAGTCGAATGGACAAGCAGAGCGAGCCAATGGCCTGATTCTCAAGGGATTGAAACCCCGACTGATGCGTGATCTCAAGCATGCAGCTGGAGCTTGGGTCGACGAACTTCCCTCAGTGCTTTGGGGACTGCGGACCACACCTAATCGATCGACCGGAAGAACTCCATTCTTCTTGGTCTACGGAGCTGAAGCAGTCTTGCCGAGTGATCTTCTCCACAATGCTCCTCGAGTTGAAATCTACAACGAAGCAGAAGCTGAACAAGCGCGGCAGGACGCAGTCGACCTTTTAGAGGAAGAAAGGGAGATGGCTCTGATCCGGTCGACCATCTACCAACAAGATTTGCGTCGTTTCCACGCCAGAAATGTGAGAGGTCGAGCCTTCCAGGAAGGAGATTTGGTTCTCCGAGTGGATCAGCACAAACCACACAAGCTTGCTCCTTCTTGGCAAGGTCCCTTCATCGTCACCAAGGTTCTCCACAACGGGGCGTACCGTCTTTACAACGTCGAGCATAATATCGACGAGCCCCGAGCTTGGAACGCGGAACTACTCCGCCCATTTTACACTTAAGTTTTATCACTCGGATGAGTTGCAATAAAGTACTTCTGTAGTTCATGGACCTCAAAATAATAGTGTCATGGTTCCTCCATAATTTTTGTCACTTTTCATTTTGTCTAATAAAATTTCCCCTCAGTGGGTGACTTAGCCGCGAATCCGTTCGGCCTAAGTTTGTAAAAAATCCTACCGAGTGGTGAGCCAGACTCCCACTCGGAGGCTTAGCTGCGAATCCGTTTCGCCTAAGTTATAAAAATCCTGCCGAATGGTAAGCCAGACTTCCACTCGGAGGCTTAGCTGCAGTCCAAGTACTCGCCTAAGTAATCAAAAATCCTACCGAGTGAAGAGCAAACCTCTCACTCGGAGGCTTAGCTGCAGTCCAAGTACTCGCCCAAGTAATCAAAAATCCTACCGAGTGAAGAGCAAACCTCTCACTCGGAGGCTTAGCTGCAGTCCAAGTACTCGCCTAAGTTATAAAAATCCTGTCGAGTGGTAAGCCAGATTTCCACTCGGGAGCTTAGCTGCAGCCCAGTGCTCGCCTAAGTAATCAAAAATCCTACCGAGTGAAGAGCAAACCTCTCACTCGGGGGCTTAGCTGCAGTCCAAGTACTCGCCTAAGTTACAAAAATCCTACCGAGTGAAGAGCAAACCTCTCACTCGGGGGCTTAGCTGCAGTCCAAGTACTCGCCTAAGTTATAAAAATCCTGCCGAGTGGTAAGCCAGACTTCCACTCGGAGGCTTAGCTGCAGTCCAAGTACTCGCCTAAGTTATAAAAATCCTACCGAGTGGTAAGCCAGACTTCCACTCGGAGGCTTAGCTGCAGTCCAAGTACTCGCCTAAGTTATAAAAATCCTACCGAGTGGTAAGCCAGACTTCCACTCGAAGGCTTATCTGCAGTCCAAGTACTCGCCTAAGTTATAAAAATCCTGCCGAGTGGTAAGCCAAACTTCCACTCGGGGGCTTAGCTGCAGCCCAGCGCTCACCTAAGTGGACTAAGGAATAAGTCGATTGCAGTAAGCGCCCTGCTTTGAACCTGCAAAAGACATTTCGAGCCAAAAGCAATCATATTCAAACGACAAATTCAAGTTCGGATCGATATCTAAAGGAACCGAAAGTGCTCGGGTGCTAAGCCCGTTAGGGTTTATCGGTTACAACTCCACTCGGCATACCGAGGCAAATTTAAAGCGTCGAGCTTAGAAGAAGTTTTTTACCCCTCCTGTGGAGGGCTGGAAGGTGCAACGAACTCATCAAGATCAATTCCATCTGCGATCCGAGTGGCAGCCGCAAGGAAAGTTTCCATAAAGGACCTGAAGTCGTGTTTCTTGGTGTTGGCCACCCGGAGGGCCGCCAGCTTCTCTTCTCGCGCATCTTTGCAGTGGACTCGGGCCAGACACAGAGCAACATCTGCACCGCACCGAGCCGAGGACTTCTTCCACTCCTGCACTCGACCAGGGATCGTGTTCAAGCGAGCCATCAGCGACTCAAGGTCATTTTGAAGTGTCTCCCCGGGCCAGAGCGTCGAGTCGATGCGAGATGTGGCGACCTTCAGCCTTGCAAGATAGTCCACGGCAGCTGCAACACGGGACTCCAGTCGGAAAACATTCATGGCAACTTCGTCGTTCACCGGGGAATTGACGGGGTCGAGGTTTGGTTCCAGCCGGCTAGTTTCTTCTTCAAAGTTTTGACAAAATTCTGCAAGGACGATCACCGAGTCAAGGCGATGGTCGAATGAAAAAATCACGATTGGAAATGATTGCCGAGCATAGAGGTTTACCTTCAAGCATAAGAAACAGCTTCTTGGCAAGACCACTCAGGAAGGCCTCCAGATCATTTTTCTTCCCAGTCAACTTACTGACTTGGTCGGTCAGGGCAGTTTTATCAGTTTTCAGTCGACTGACTTCCTTGTTGGCAATCCCAAGAGCAGCTTTCAGATTGGTATTGTCTTGTTCAAGCTTGGTGACTGAAGCTAGCTTCTCGTCAGCGAGCTTGATCTTCTCAGCTAGTTCAAGGTCTTTTTTCTGTTGGGCCTCCCTTACCTTACCTGCAAGTTACAGCAAGATCAGATTTTGAAACAAACGAAGGGGAAAATCAGTCGTCAAGGTCTCACCAAACATACCTTCGGTCTCCTCCTTTGCCTTCGTCAGTTTCTCCTGAACCAGCTTCAAATTCAGCTCGAGCTGAACGTGCTTGTTTTCCAGCTCAGAGTAGCGAGCCACAAGATCACAGGAGTTCTGCGAAGAACCAATCGACTAAATGTCAAATATAATTCACTTCCGAGTGAAAAAGGAAAAATCACACGTTTCTAAGACTACAGCCGAATACAAGCATTCGACCGTAGTCTCGGGGACTACACCCAGTGGGTGCACTCAGCGTGCCCCCACTAATCCTATCGAAGATAGAGTCGACCAGTCGACCCAAAAAAAAAGAGAGAGATGTATTCTTTAAGACTGTAATCGACTGCAAGCAGTCGACCATAGTCTCGGGGACTACACCCAGTGGGTGCACTCAGCGTGCCCCCACCGGTTTGCGAAATCCATTCGACATAGTCGAATGACGCAAAGACTGAAATTATAAAACCTAAAGCCGACTGCCAGCAGTCGACCTTAGCCTTGGAGACTACACCCAGTGGGTGCACTCAGCGTGCCCCCACTAATCCTATTGAAGACAGAGTCGACCAGTCGACCAGTTTGCGAAATCCAGTCGACATAGTCGAATGACGCAAAGACTGAAATTATAAAGCCTAAGGCCGACTGCCAGCAGTCGACCTTAGCCTTGGGGACTACACCCAGCGGGTGCACTCAGCGTGCCCCCGCTAACACGGAGTCTAAGTCGACACACCCACTGGGTGACTACTATAAATTCTGGAAAGAAAAGTTTTTGATAGCATATCTTAACAGAACAGGCGGTGGTCGACTGACCTGAACATTGCTTTGAAGGGCGGAACTAGCGTCGTAAGCTGCCTGGCTCGCATCCCGGATGGTCCTTAACTGCTCCATCATGATCCCTGCCTGGCGTATCGCCTCCTTCGCGGCGCCAGCTTGGTCCTCTGGGACATGGTGCGTCGTGAAGAGGGAGGGCTGCTGAGCACTCGTCAGTGGATCTGCGAAGGACACAGTGTGTCGAGTGGTGTTCTCCTCCTCCGCAACCAGAGTCTCAGGCACCGTCACATCCTGGGGCACCCTGCTGGCAGACGCTTTCCTACTCCTTCTGTGCTTCAGCGGTTCCTCATCTTCATCATCAGGGAGAGTGATAACAACATTCGGTGGAGCTACAGAAAAGAATCAGGATTAGAGATCATGAGTCAGTCGACTAAAAACGGCGTTAAGAGTATAGTACCTGGTTTTGAGGTTGCTGCGTCCTCCATCTCATGGTCATCAGCCCGGGCTGAGGTCTCAGAAGTAGCAGCACTGCAACTCCAAAGAATCAGTCGACTAACTCCAGCGCCAACCAGAGACAAAGTTCACACAAAATAGGAAGTCTTAAGCAGCATGATTACCCTGATATGGTGGGGATGGACACCTTCATCTTCGGCAGGAGCTTGGTCGGCTTTGACGAAGCCGCCCTGGGCTGCTTCGACGCCTTTTCAGTCGGCGCCGGAGAGGTGGTCCGAGGGCGCTTGGTCGACTGAGCAACGGTCGCAACCCCCTTGCCACGTTCAGTCGCAGGGTCGTGGACAAGCTTCGACCGCCTTTCCGAGCGCGGTGGTACGACCTCCTCCTCCTCTTCTTCCTCGTCTTCAGCATCATCTTCATCACCGTCATCGTCGTCATCGTCGTCATCATCCTCAGCAACGTCCGAGTCCCACTCCTCCTCCTGGCTCTCGCCCCCACTCGCCTCACCCTCCTCAGTCGGAGCCTGTGCTCCATTGGGCATCGAGTACAGCTCGGTGAGGGCCTGATAGACATCAAGACAAAGATCAATCGACCGATTGGCAGAATAAACAGAAATGAATATGACAAGAAAACAGTGGAGAGCAGAGCAGGCATACCTTGTTTGGATCACTGTGGTGGTCGAGTGGAGGAATCCTTCTGGCTCCGCGTGGGTTATCCTTGTTTCCGGTAACGGCAGCCATCCACCTTTCCAGAGTGACATCGTCGACTGCTTCTGGATGGACCCGAGTCTCGTCCTCAGTCCCACAGTACAACCACATGCAGTGGCTCCGGAACTGAAGGGGCTGGATACGACGCCTAAGGAAAACCTCCAGGAGATCCATGCCCGTCACTCCCTCCCGAACCAACTGTACTACGCGCTCCATCAACATCTTCACGTCAGCTTTCTCCTCCGGAATCAACTTCAGAGAGGAGGGCTTGTTCACTCGGTCCATGGTAAACTGAGGGAGTCCACTCGACTGCCCCGGCGTCGACTGATCCTGGCAGTAGAACCAGGTCGACTGCCAGCCTCTGACTGACTCGGGAAAAGTCATGGCTGGGAAGGTGCTCTTATTCCTCACCTGGATCCCCAGGCCCCCACACATTTGGACAACTCGGGTCCTTTCGTCGCCTGGGCTCGCTTTCTTCACGGTCTGAGAGCGACACGTGAATATATGCTTGAACAAGCCCCAGTGCGGTCGACAGCCCAGAAAACCCTCACACATGGACACGAACGCGGCAAGATAGGCGATAGAATTTGGGGTAAAGTGATGGAGTTGCGCTCCAAAGAAGTTCAAGAAACCACGAAAGAAAATACTCGGCGGCAAAGAAAATCCACGGTCGACATGGGTAGCCAGGAGCACGCACTCACCCTCTTCTGGCTGGGGCTGCCACTCCTTCCCCGGAAGCCTCGCAGCTCCATGAGGGATCAGGCCCTCGTTGGCCATGTCGAGGAGATCTTTCTCCGTGATGGTCGACTGGATCCAATCTCCTTGGACCCAGCCCTTCGGCAGGCGGGATCTAGACGAAGACCCGCCGCGGCTGGTGGATCTCCCCTTCGCCTTCTCCGTCGCCGACGCCTTCTTCGCGCGTTCCAGCGCCGCCGTCTTCTCCTTGGCCATGGTTGCCGGTGAGACGCGCGAGGAGAAGTTGTGCGGAGGCGAGAGCGAGCGCGCTGGACGGAGACGAAGGGAGCAGAGAAAGAGAATGCTGAGGCACTGTACAAAAAACCCTCGCCGGGCGTATTTATAAGGTCCCTTCCGAGTGGATGACAGGTGGGCCCGGTCGATCTAATCATATCCAGAAACAGTTATGCAGGCGGGATACGTGGCGAAGAAAGCGGCGCGGGGATCGAGGCGTCTATGTCCCGTCCCATCCGAACGCCGCGGCCTGCTCCGCTTCGCGCGCTTCCCCAAAATTTCGCATCCCGCGGAATCCGCGAACGGCAGATCGGTCTGTCAGACGCGGGATTTCCTGCGATCCGTCGCTCGGAAATCGTCGAAGCCCGAAAGATCACTCGACGAAAGAAGAGAATGGATCGAGTCGACTGAAGACAAGTTGCTCACTACCAACGAAGAGATTCTTTGGTCCAGAACAACGCACGACCAGTGTGCAAAAGTTAATCGGAAACAACATCAACTCCTTCCTCACTCGAAGCCTCAATCCATTCGGGGGCTAATGATGGGGTCATGTACCTAGGGTAGGGCCACAGACCTGATCTAAGTACCCTGCCCAAGGACACCCTTAGAAGAGGTCACCTTCCAGTCGACCAACGAGAGACACACTCGACTGCCTTGAAGGACTCGACCGCGAAGACTCACTCGACCACCAGAAGGTCAAGAGGCACTCTGCGCTGCAACGGCCTGTAATTAAGTAGACTTTATGATAGTAAAAACACTTTATGTGGGGCGTTATCAGTAACGCCCCGGACTTAACTCACCTTAAACCCTCTCCTATGTGGGCTGGCTGGGGTCCTGGCGCACTCTATATAAGCCACCCCCTCCACAAGCAGAAGGGTTCGGCACCCTGTAACTCATATACATATAATCCACTCGACCGCCTCCGGGCTCCGAGACGTAGGGCTTTACTTCCTCCGAGAAGGGCCTGAACTCGTACATCTCTTGTGTTTACAACCTCTCCATAGCTAGGACCTTGCCTCTCCATACCTACCCCCCACTCTACTGTCAGGCTTAGAACCACGACACCTGTCACCATCACCAGAAGGGAGGTGGATCGACACCGAAGATTATGACGTTTTTGCATACACATGAAACCGTGAAAATAGCGGAGGAGCATACCAAAGGATCATGGTTGTGAATGATGTTGTTGTGGTGCTCTCAAGTCTTTTTGCAAAAAGCTCTTGTCTGCAGGCAAGCCCGGCCAGCACCTCTCACCATAACCAGAAGTAAGGTGGATCGACAAACGGGGTCGACATTGTTGATTCGTCGTTAAACTTTTGAGTTTCAAAACCGGTTGTTAGAAGCAAGATTTTCAATGAAGGTGTTCAGTAAAAACGAGGGAGGTGATCACATTTTTATTTTTGCATACGCATCATCCGTGACAAAGAGCGGATGAGCATGACAAGAGATCATGATTGTGAATGATGGTGTTGTGTTGCCATCGGGAGATACGATTTGTTGGTTGAAGATTCGGACGAATGCATCTGGTTGGATAGAATGCAAGCCGTCTATCAAAATGTAGGCAAGCTCAATGCCTCAATCAACACTAGTCACCGTCCATTTGCCCGCCTTTATGTTTGCTGCATAGCCCGGTCAGCACCCGTAACCGTAGCCAGGAGAAAGGTGGATCAACACCGGAGTCGACAGGGTTGATTCGTCGTTAAACTTCTGAGTATCAAACCGGCTATGAAAAAGCAGCACGAATTTGGAAGAACGAAGGAGCATGCCAATACATCGTGGTTGTGATTGATGTTGTTGTGGTGCACACAAGGCATTTTTGCAAAACTGTTTGCAGAAATGATGATGTTCGGCAGAACCGAGGTAGATGATCACATTTTTTATTTTTCATACGCAAAAAACATTGAAAAGAGCGGAGGAGGATGCCAAGAGATCATGGATGAAGATGCGAAACGAATGCATCTGATTGGATTGAATGCAAGCCCACTAAGCAAGTGCAGGCAAGCTCAGTCAGCACCCGTCAACATCACCAAAAATTGATTAGACCGTGCTTACTTGAGTATAATGGTGGTTCGAGTACATCAATCCGTCCATTGCCCGGCCGTTCTGTTGGCAAGCAAGACCGCATAGCACCCTTAGCCGTTACCGAAAGGACGGTGGATCGACACCGGAGATTATGACAATTTTTCTTTGCACACGCATGAAACCGTGAAGATACTGAAGGAGAATGCAACGAATCATGTTTTGGAAAACATGTTGTTTGGTTTGCATGGCTTAATGACCATCTCGCAAAAAAAGGATCTTAGAAATTATTACAAGGTTACCTATCTCGTGTAATAAGTAAATTCAACAAAACAAGCAGGAGGGGGGGGGGGGGGGGGGGGAACGGAGTCGACACGAAGAAGATGGCGTCATGTTTGTTTTAGATGCTAAGACGTACGGACAAGGGTACCATAATACGTGCTGACTGTACTCCTCAAAAAGTAGATGGGATGCACGAGCGGCGGGGGTTTCTTTAAAAGGAATGTGCACGCATGCGAGCATGTCGGAAACCCGTGCTAATACTTCAATTGACAAACAAATTATCTATGGCGGGGACGGAAGCTTTTTTTTCCTGAAAAACTTCCAATCTATTCATTTTTAATCATGACAGTATAACGAACCTCAGAAATAAAAATTACATCCATATCCGTAGACCACCAAACGATGACTACAAGCACCGAAGCGAGCCGAAGGCGCGCTGTCGTCATCGCCCCTCCATCACCGGAGCCGGGCACAACTTGTTGTAGTAGACAGTCGGGGAGTCATCGTGCTAAGGCCTCATAGGACCAACACCCCAGAACAGCAACCGTCGCTAATGAAAAATAACGTAGATCGGAAGGATCCAAACCGAAGACACTCGAAACGTATAACGAACAACGACGAGAGCAAATCCACCAAAGACATATCTGCCGGAGACACACCTCCACACGCCCACCAACGATGCTAGACGCACCTCCGAAACGGGGGCTAGGCGAGGAGACCTTTATTCCATCTTCAGGGAGCCGCCACCGTCTCGCCTTCCTAAGTATGACACAAATCCTAACAAGATTGAAAAAAAAACTAAAAATGGAGCCCTCCCGCCGGCCCTTGGCAGGATCTACCACGCCTCCATGGCCCTAGGACCACCGGAAACGAGGCGGACCTGTGCCGGCGCCGGCGAGAGGCATGAACCCTAACTTCCTTTTTTGGAGGAGGAGACGGAGCCCTGGGGAAGTAGCGTCAATGACAGGAGAGGAGGGGCTCTGGTATGTCAGTTGAGCTCCGATGGTTCGCTTCCGGTTTGGGTAGATAATCCTACATCCACTTAAGGCTACGAAGACCTCTTACGTAACCTTCCTTCAAACTTCTCTGCCCTCCCTCCGCCCCCCCCCCCCCCCCCCCTCCTGATTTTTAGGTGGGTGGGGCCCTTTCCTCCCCTTCTCCAATCATAAATAGCCAGGTCGCTGATTACGTAAAGTACGTAACATCCTCTACGTAGGTGTAGCATCGCTCTTAGAATAATGGTGTCCTGATTGCGGGTCTTAGATATTCTTCGTAGCACTGACCGCCTAATTCTTTAACGTCCATGCATGCATGCATGCATAATTGGGCCCACCTCCCCACCACTACACTACTACTGTAGCGACAGCGGCCGAGGAAAGTTTTCGATCCATCCACGCCTAACCCGTCCCGCTAGGCCGTGGCCGTCAAGTGCCCATTCAATACGTGAGGGCCATCATCAAATACAGGAGAGGCATACTCTCTGCAATACAGAAATACACGTGGATCCCGAGAACGAGCAACGGCTGTGATTCCGGCCTCAGCTGTTCCCTCGACCAGAAACGGATTTTCGGCTAATCAGTTTCTCAAATGAATACATAGCAATATAAACTGACAAGGCCCAGCAATAACCCAACTTTTTTCAGGTAAGAGAGTGTGAGAGAAGAGAATGATGGATGGCTGCATGAACCCAAGATTCTTTCTCTCCAACTAAAGACTTGCATTTTATTTTTCATGTGAGATTTTAAATGACTCGTAACTTTTATACCAAATTCCTATTTTAAAACATTTTAAATACTTGAATTCAAGTCGAATCTAGAAAAAATGGAGGGCGGGCTGGGCTGCCTGAGTCATGCAAATATGTGTTGGATTGGGCCTGCAAGTAGTTGGGCTGGGCCTTAAAACTAGTAGTAGAAACAAATTTTACAGTGCTGGAGGGGGGGTGGGGGGCTTGAGCCTGTTAAAGCCCCACTAGTAGAATCGCCCCTGATTCAAGATGACAAGACCTTTAAATGACGACCAATCTTGATACATTTTGACTAGTTTGAATTTATAGTTTCCATCATATTTTAATTTCAGTTATATTATGAAGTGAATCTGCCTAGTTAACTGAAACTGAGATTTGATATTTGTGAATCAGCTTATTTCGCTCATTTCGGATAGCATATTTCACTCACTTGAAAAAATGGTTTCACTCATATTAAAAAAATCATTCTTATAAAAAACGATGTAACTAAAAAAAGAGATTTCACTCCTTTAAAAAAATTGATTTCACTAAATTCAAAACACAGATTTCACTCATTGGTGTTGTTCCAAGCAGCTCCACTCCGAAATAGACTAAGTGAGATGAGTGGATTAATTCCAACCATTTATAAAAACTTATTTCACTCATTTAGAAAAACATATTTCAATAATTTCAAAAAATTATTTTCACTCATCAGTCATTATTCTTATTCTAAGCAGTTCCACACATTGAAATAGACAATAAGTGGATTTCACTCGTTTACAAAAAAGATTTAACTCATATAAGAAACTATAATTTCACTCATTTAAAAAAGGAGATTTCAATCATTTCCAAAAAAATCACTCATTTTCAAAAAAATCACTCGTCTCAAAAATTCAATTTAACTCCTTTCAAAAAAACTTTGACTTTTCAAAGAATGATTTCACCAAATTTAAACACAAATTTCACTCATCGGTCTTGTTCTAAGCACTTCGACACACTGAAATAGATTTAGTGAAATAAGTGGATTTCACTTATTTTAAAATAATTTCACTTATTTTAAAATCACTTATTTGATAACATATTTCGCACATTTTAAAAAACCGATTCCATTCATTTAAAAATATATTTCAATCATATGTGTTGAGTATATTGATTAGATTGGAAACATAGGTTAGACTAAAAAATGTTCTGGCTTGCCTTGTAGTCCAAGTAGATCATGTACTCCTATATATATGTCCAGGAGGCTCAAGCAATAAAACGACTGTTCCACCAATCCCTCTCTCCCTTCTAACATGGTATCAGTTTCCGGGTTCTAAACCCTAGCCGCCCGTCTCTTCCGCTCCACGTGCCGCCCCCGGGGTGGTCGGCCTTCACGACCGCCGCCTGGGGCCGCGTCGCCCATACCTAGGGTTCGTCCGTCAGTTGTGTCGACCGGCTGCCCTAGAAAGTCTTTTTTCCGATCCTTTGATCTGGGTTTTTTCTCTCTCGTTGGTCACTTTGATCGGCATTTATTTTTTGTTCTCCGATCTATAGATCGGTTTGCGTCGCCCGCTACCATCCGTCGACTACAACATGCGTCTACTTCATCGACATCTTCAGAGCAACTCTAATGGAGCGACCCATTTCATCCGCCAGCGTCCGTTTGGGGCGGCGCGGACAAAAGTGGCGGCCCAACGTGCCGACCCAAACTCAAATCATGTCCGCCCGGCGTCCGCGCCGACCCATTTCTGGCCCAAAATTGCGCCTGGAATCGGCAGCATGGGTTTCTTCTCTGGCATCGGCAGTAGCCACAAGGGCAAAGCCCCCGCCCGCCATTCCCCCTCCCTCCCTGCCCTCCCCGCGCCGGTGCTCGCTCCCCGGCAGAGGCAGCGCATCAACGTGCCGTTGCACCAGGCCGAGTGGCACTGGCACCACTGCGTGCCTCTGCCGTACCCGGACGTGACTGTAACACCCTCGATGCGACTGTATCTCCCACGTGTCGAGGCACGACTTAGAGGCATAATCGCATTGAAGGCATATGTCGCAAGTTAGGCAATCTTCACATCATCCCATGTAATATATAGATAATAAAAGGGGAGATAACATAGTTGGCTTACACTCGCCACGTCAATCAAGTACATAAATAACATTACATCATTCAAACACTCATGGCCCGACTACGGCACCAAAATAAAAGATAACCCAACATGCGACACGGTCCCGATCACCCCCAACTGGGCACCACCACTGATCATCAGGAAAGGAAACATAGTATCGTTGAGAGTCCTCGTCGAACTCCCAGTTGAGCTCAAGCGCGTCACCTGGAGCGGAATCGTCAGACCCTGCATCTAGTGTAATAGTAATCTGTGAGCCACAGGGACTCAGCAATCTCGCACCCTCACGATCAAGACTATTTAAGCTTAATAGGTATGGCAAGGTAAATATATGTGGAGCTACAGCAAGCGACTAGCATCTGTGGTGGCTATCCTGTTCGCAAAAGAGAGCGAGAAGAGGAGGCAAAGCACGAGCGAGAAACTAGAGGGCAACCTGCGCAAGCATTACTCCAACACCATGTCCACCTCCCGGACTCCGCCGAGAAGAGGCCATCACGGTAACACACTCAGTTGATTCATTTTAATTAAGTTAAGGTTCAAGTTATCTACAACCGGACATTAACAAATTCCCATCTGCCCATAACCGCGGGCACGGCTTTCAAAAGTTCAAATCCCTGCAGGGGAGTCCCAACTTAGCCCATGACAAGCTCTCACGGTCAACGAAGGAATAGACCTCCTCCCGAGACGTTCCGATCAGACTCGGTATCTCGGTTCTTCAAGACACTTCGACAGGTTAAAACAAGACCAGCAACACCGCCCGAATGTGACGACAAATCCCGATAGGAGCTGCACATATCTTGTTCTCAGGGTACACTCAGATGAGACTAGCTACGAGTAAAACCAACCCTCAAGTTGCCCCGAGGTGGCCCCGCAGGCAGCTCAGTCGAACCAACACTCAGAGGAGCACTGGCCTGGGGGGGGGGGGGGGTTTAAAATAAGATGACCCTCGGGCTTCGGAAACCCAAGGGAAAAGAGGCTAGGTGGCAAATGGTAAAACCAAGGCTGGGCATTGCTGGAAAAGCTTTAATCAAGGCGAACTATCAAGGGGTTCCCATTATAACCCAACCGCGTAAGGAACGCAAAATCCAGGAACATAACACCGATATGACGGAAACTAGGGCGGCAAGAGTGGAACAAAACACTAGGAGAGAGGCCGAGCCTTCCACCCTTTACCAAGTATATAGATGCATTAAGATAACATGGCAATATAATGATATCCCAACAAGTAAATAATGTTCCAACAAGGAACGGTCTCCAATCTTCACCTGCAACTAGCAACGCTATAAGAGGGGCTGAGCAAAGGGGTAACATAGCCAAACAACGGTTTGCTAGGACATGGTGGGTTAGAGGTTTGACATTGCAATTTGGGAGCCTTGAAAGCAAGTGGTAGGCATCGTAGCATTGGCATAGCAAAAGAGCGAGCAATCTAGCATAGCAAAGATAGTAGTGATTTCGAGGGTATGATCATCTTGCCTGCAAAGTTGTCAGAGTTGACTGGATCCTCGAAAGCAAACTCAACGGGCTCCTCGTTAGCGAACTCGTCTCCCGGCTCTACCCAAACAAGACAAGCAAATAAACGGAACACAATCAACCACGTGCAAAGCTCAAACAATAAGATGCAAAGATGGTATGCTATGCGGGATGCGATGCGGGATGCATATGCAAGATTTGACAAGGGATGCAAGAAACTGGCCTCAACTTGGGAATCCAAGTGTGCCACTGGAAAGATGATATGAAATCGCTTGAAAACGATATAAAGAACGCCGGAATCAGAGTTACGGTTTGGAAATGGCAAGCAATTCAAATATGACCACGTTCTGCGATTTACAGCAAGTAGTCATCTAAATGCAACAAGATGAACATGCTACAACACCCAAACAAGACAACAAAATACATGGCAGGGATGCATTCAAGATGCTTAACAAAAGTCCAGCACTGAGCTACGGACAAATCATCCATTAACAGGTTCAAACAAACATGGCAAAAATGCATATGGTAAACAGATCTCAGACTTGGTGAAATCAATACTTGTCTGGAATTTCAGATCAGATAGCACTCTTCGGAGCAACAAAACTATACGCTACAGGACCTGAAAATGTCAAAGTAAAGCATGGCATGGAGCTACTCAAAGAGCTTAACAAAAGTCCCTTAGTGACCTTGAGCCAAAAGGGATCAGAAAATACATTTGCAAGCATGTGAACATGGCAAAAACATAATCAGATCACAGACTTAGTGAAAACTGGAGCATGCTGAAACATATATCAAGTAGGCATGTTTACGAGCTCGATGCACTCACCACAGAGCAAGTCATGACAATCTAAGAATACACCCATCAAGAATACACAAAATACAAGCTAGACATGGCAAGAACAATAACATAGCATGCACGGATCAACTACAACATCCTCAGCAAAATCGCTAACAAGTAGACAATCTGCCCAGATTCACGAAGTAGCAAAAGTAGAGATCGATTGACTCAAGCTAGGGTGCTCCATAATTGCAAACAAAGACATGGATGGATATAGCACTACAAGATTAACAAAACATCCGTACTGATCATCCTCAAAAGAGGCACGGATCACTAGAAAACAACATGAACATATGGCAACATGAGATAAACAGGTCAAGGACTTGGTGGAAATGCCAAGTCCCTAAAATCAGCATTACCAAGTGCCTCACTTTGCAAGCTTGTGCTAGTCACCACACACACCACAAAAATACATGGGTTGCACCTCTGGAAAGATGGCAAAATCCTTAACAAGACATATGTAGAGCTCATGGGCATAACATGCACACAATAATCATGGCTAAAATGACAAATATCTAAATGGAGCAGCAGATCTGACAATTATCTCAAGTAGCACTCTTCTAACAGCATTTCGAGCATCAAGATGAACTCAAATGAAAATGATGCAATGAGATGAAATGATGCGCTCTCTGAGACGAACATTTTGATATGCTATATGCCCAAAACGGAGTTACGGATGCAAAGTTATGATACAATGAGCAGGAGCATATGAGCTAGGGTTTCAGGGCAAAAAATCAACCAAAACGGGATCTCAGATCCAGATCTGGCGCGGATGTCGAGGATGACCGGCCGGAGCTGAAGAACTCGCCGGAACAGTGTCGTGTCTCGCCGGCGTTGTCGCGGGGCGCCGGAGTGGAGGGGCTCGCCGGCCGGAGGGAGCACCGGGGCGGTCGCCGGCTTCGGGCGGCGAGGTGGAGCGGCGAGGCGGCGGAGGAAGCGGACGCCGGCGCGGGGTGGCGCTCTCCGGTGAAGGGCGGCGCGGCCTGGGCGGAACGCCAGCGAGGGTCGGGCGCGGTCGCGGGGATGGTGCGGCGGGCGGTGCGCGGTGCGGGCCGCGGGGGCCCCGCCTGGGCTCGGCGGGCCGGCGGCGGAGGGAGGCGGCCGGGCGTATGGGGAGGTGCCACGTGGTGGCGGCGGGTGAAGTGGACACGTCCGGCGCCGGCGGACATTGTCCGGCGCACGGAGGAAGAAGAGGGCTAGGGTTTCGGGGGAGAGATCCGAATTTTCGGAGGAGGACCTATTTATAGGCATAGAGGGAGCTAGGACAGTCCAAATGAGGTGCGGTTTTCGGCCACGCGATCGTGATAGAACGCTCTAGATGATGGAGAGGGTTTTTGGTGGGTTTTGGGCCAAACTTGGAGGGGTGTTGGGCTGCAACACACACGAGGCCTTTTCGGTCCCTCGGTTAACCGTTGGAGTATCAAACGAAGTCCAAATGGTACGAAACTTGACAGGCGGTCTACCGGTAGTAAACCAAGGCCGCTTGGCAAGTCTCGGTTCAATCCGGAAATGTTTAATCCCCACACACGAAAGAAAGGAAGAATTGACCACCGGAGGAGAACGAAGCACCGGAATGCAAAACGGACAACGGGGAAAATGCTCGAATGCATAAGATGAACACGTATGCAAATGCAATGCACATGATGCCATGATATGAGATGCATGACAACGACAACAACACATAGAGACAAATACCCGAACCCGAGAAAATAAAATAACTTAAGGCCGGAAACGGCAAGAGTTGGATTACATATTGGGCAAATCATATCCAGGGTGTTACAGTGACACTGCCGCATGACTGGCATTTGGATCAGGAGAGGATCCCAGTGCTGGTGGCGCCGTAGACGGCGAGGGCCCAAGCGGAGGAGGTGCGGTGCCGGCGGGCGTTGCTGACGTCGGAGCAGCACGGAGACCCGCACTTCGCCGCCGAGTCGCCCAACTGGGCTCGATGGTTCGCCTTCGAGCATGAGGAGGCGAGGCGACGCGGCGTCCGCGGCATCGACCACAGCCTGCCACCGCCCGCGCTCGTCGTCCGTGGCAAGGACCAGGAGGCCGAGGCCGCCTACCAGGCAGCCATCAAGGAGAGCGAGGAGGAGGAGAGGTGGAAGGAGGCGGACGAGGCAGCTTTCGGGGCTGCCATGGCGGAGGCCATGGCCCTCTCCGCGGCGGGTGATACGTCTCCAACGTATCAATAATTTTTTATTGTTCCATGCTATATTATATCCTGTTTTGGACATTATTGGGCTTTATTATACACTTTTATATTATTTTTAGGACTAACCTATTAACCGGAGGCCCAGCACGGAATTGATGTTTTTTGCCTATTTTAGAGTTTCGCAGAAAAAGAATATCAAACAGAGTCCAAACGGAATGAAACTTCCGGGAACGTGATTTTTGGAACGAACATGATCCAGAGGACTTGGATCCTACGTCAAGAAAGCAACCAGGAGGGCACGAGGTAGGGGGCGCGCGCCTACCCCCCTAGGCGTGCCCTCCACCCTCATGGGGCCCACGTTGCTCCACCGACGTACTCCTTCCTCCTATATATACCTATGTACCCCCAAACTACCAGATACGGAGCCAAAACCCTAATTCCACCGCCGTAACTTTCTATATCCACGAGATCCCATCTTGGGACCTTTTCTGGAGCTCCGCCGGAGAGGGTAACGATCACGGAGGGCTTCTACATCAACATCATAGCCTCTCCGATGAAGTGTGAGTAGTTTTACTTTAGACCTACGAGTCCATGGTTATTAGCTAGATGGCTTCTTCTCTCTTTTTGGATCTCAATACAAAGTTCTCCCCCTCTCTTGTGGAGATCTATTCGATGTAATCTTCTTTTGCGGTGTGTTTGTTGAGATCGATGAATTGTGGGTTTATGATCAAGTTTATCTATGAACAACATTTGAATCTTCTCTGAATTCTTTTACGTATGATTTATTATCTTTGCAAGTCTCTTCGAATTATTAGTTTGGTTTGGCCTACTAGATTGATCTTTATTGCAATGGGAGAAGTGCTTAGCTTTGGGTTCAATCTTGCGGTGTCCTTTCCCAGTGACAGTAGGGGCAGCAAGGCACGCATTGCATTGTTGCCATCGAGGATAACAAGATGGGGTTTATATCATATTGCATGAGTTTATCCCTCTACATCATGTCATCTTACTTAAAGCTTTACTCTGTTCTCTTGAACTTAATACTCTAGATGCACGTTGGATAGCGGTCGATGTGTGGAGTAATAGTAGTAGATGCAGGCAGGAGTTGGTCTACTTGTCTCGGACGTGATGCCTATATACATGATCATACCTAGATATTCTCATAACTATGCTCAATTCTGTCAATTGCTCAATAGTAATTTGTTCACCCACCGTAATACTTATGCTCTCGAGAGAAGCCTCTAGTGAAACCTATGGCCCCCGGGTGTATTTTCTATCATATTAATCTTCCAATACTTAGTTATTTCCTTTGCCATTTATTTTACTTGCATCTTTATTTCTCTTTATCATAAAAATAGTAAAAATGTTATCTTATCATATCTATCAGATCTCACCCTCGTAGGTGACCGTGAAGGGATTGACAACCCCTTTATCGTGTTGGTTGCGAGGAGTTTATTTGTTAGGTGCGAGGGACTCGTGCGTGGCCTCCTGCTGGATTGATACCTTGGTTCTCAAAAACTGAGGGAAATACTTACGCTGCTCTGCTGCATCACCCTTTCCTCTTCAAGGGAAAACTAACGCAGTGCTCAAGAGGTAGCAAGAAGGATTTCTGGCACCGTTGCCGGGGAGTCTACGCAAAAGTCAACATACCAAGTACCCATGACAAACCCTTATCTCCCGCATTACATTATTTTCCATTTGCCTCTTGTTTTCCTCTCCCCCCACTTCACCCTTGTCGTTTTATTCGCCCTCTCTCTCTCTCTCTCCATCCTCCCTCTCTTTCTCTACTCGCCTCTTTTTACCCGTTTCTTGTTTGCTTGTGTGTCGGATTGCTTGCTTGTCACGATGGCTCAAGATAATACCAAATTGTGTGACTTTACCAATACCAACAACAATGATTTTATTAGCACTCTAATTGCTCCTCTTACCGATGATGAAACTTTTGAAATAAATGCTGCTTTGCTGAATCTTGTCGTGAAAGATCCGTTTTCTGGCCTTCCTAGTGAAGATGCCGCTACCCATCTAAACAACTTTATTTATTTGTGTGATATGCAAAAGAAGAAAGATGTGGACAATGATATTGTTAAATTGAAGCTATTTCCTTTTCGCTTAGAGATCGTGCTAAAGCTTGGTTTTCGTCTTTGCCTAAAAATAGTATTGATTCGTGGAATAAGTGCAAAGATGCTTTTATCTCTAAGTATTTTCCTCCCGCTAAGATTATCTCTCTTAGAAATGATATTATGAATTTTAAGCAACTTGATCATGAACATGTTGCACATGTTGGGATCTACGGTAGGGTGCGTCGACTGCAAATTAAAATTTCCTACGCGCAGAACAACCAAGAACATGCTACGGGAGATGGATCACAGTTCGTTACCACTAGACGTGCAGTGCCGTGCAGCGGAAGAAGAGTTGGGGCAGCGCGTCCGCGTGGATCATCTCCTCCTCGTCCGATCTCCCTCGTACAGCCAGTGGTCAGTTCCCACGTACAGGTTCACCGGAGCGGCGCAAGTGCACCGCCTCTAACGGTATCCGCGTGTGCAGGAGGAACGTCGTGCGGCGGACTGCTAGGACCGATCACACAACCGGCGGCGAGTGGAGGTGTCTATTCGCAACACATGCAAACCCTAGTGATAGTGCTGAAGCGATCTGCTCATGAGTGTGCCACACCTCCACTATATATATAGGAGTCCGTCACGGGCTCAACACTTGGGCCTCGCACGGACCCTAAAGCCCATAAGTCTACTCGGCCATAATCCGAATACAGTTCGGATCACATCCGACCAGTGTCCTCGGATCCGACCTCATAGGTTCCTTCCCTTAAGCGCGACCCCTTAGGTTCAAGTCGGCTTGGTCGCAGTTTGGATCAACTCCGAACTGCATGGTTGGTAGCGGCCTCTAGCAAGGCATGCCGAACACCAAGCAGACTATGAAGCTGGTTAGCGAACCTGTACATCATACTTCCATTCCTTTTGCCACACGATATATGTTGTCGAGCTCAAGGCGAGTCTGTCATCCTTGTGCTAGCCCAACCTCTTTCTCGTTCCAGTGATGCCGACCACAAACCAGATTATCTCATAATCCTTGTCGCATGGCCATGCTTATCCTGGTCGGATCACATGAGGGGCCCAGAGTATATCTCTCCTGATCGGAGGAGCAAATCCCATCTTCCTCAACCATGTCTCGCAGCATGGTTATGGACAAACCCGAAACCTACCTTTATAACTACCTAGTTACGGAGTAGCGTTTGGTCGGCCCAAAGCAAGTCTGTCACCATCCCGAGTACATGCGTCAGCTCAGGTCTTAGGACATAGAACATATGTTGTACTAGAGACTCACAGATGACATATCGTTGCGTCTCATAGTTGGGTCTGTCCGACTTGGACCTTATCTCGACTCGGATCCGACTACGTCGAATCCGACCAGATCCTTCCAAGTCCATATTATCCGGTTAGCATCCAATGCTCCATGGCTAGTGAGACCAAGCCATCGACCGTGTCATATGCTAGTCTAGTTGGCTGCGTATCCACACATCCCTTTCGACTAGGGGCCTTTTAGGACAGTCATCATACAATGCATAGTCCCACAAACAAGTCACGTACTTGCTGATACACATGTCCAAGGACTATCTTTATTCATAAACACATAGGAAATATCATCATACATGATTGCCTCTAGGGCATATCTCCAACAACACAAGCTTGGGAGAGGATGAAAATGATATGTAATTGCCCTACACATGGTTTGAATTTGTGGATGATTATACAAAAAAATTATGCTGGATTGAATTTTGCTTCTAGAATTTTTTTAGATTCGGCCGCGGGAGGCACTTTTATGGAAATCACTTTAGGAGAAGCTACTAAACTCCTAGATAATATTAGGGTTAATTATTCTCAATGGCACACTGAAAGATCTACTAATAAGAAAGTGTATGCGATAGAAGAAATTAATGTTTTGAGTGGTAAGATTGATGGACTTATGAAATTATTTTCTAATAAAAGTGTTTCTTCTGATCCTAATGATATGCCTTTGTCTACCTTGATTGAGAATAATAATGAATCTTTGGATGTGAATTTTGTTGGTAGGAATAATTTTGGTAACAACGTGTATAGAGGAAACTTTAATCCTAGGTCGTATCCTAGTAATTCCTCTAATAATTATGGTAATTCCTACAACAATTCTTATGGAAATTTTAATAAGATACCCTCCGATTTTGAATCTAATATTAAAGAATTTATTACCTCGCAAAAGAATTTCAATGCTTTGATTGAAGAAAAATTGCTTAAGATTGATGAGTTGGCTAGGAACGTTGATAGAATTTCTCTTGATGTTGATTCTTTGAAACTCATATCTATTCCTCCTAAGCATGATATCAATGAGTCTCTCAAATCCATGAGAATTTCCATTGATGAGTGTAAAGAAAGAACCGCTAGGATGCGTGCTAAGAAAGATTGCTTTATAAAAGCGTGTTCTTCTAGTTTCCATGATAATAAAGATGAAGATCTAAAAGTTATTGATGTGTCCCCTATTAAATGTTTGTTTTGTAATATGAATCTTTGTAATGATGGGACTGAATATGATCCACCTTTACCTAGAAGGCGTTCCAAAAATTCGGAGTCTTTAGATCTTGATGCTAAAATTGTTAAAAGTGGGATTGAAGAACTCAAAACTTTAAATATTAATGAACCCACTATTTTGGATTTCAAGGAATTAAATAATGATAATTGCTCTTTGATAGATTGTATTTCCTTGTTGCAATCCCTGCTAAATTATCCTCATACTTATAGTCAAAATAAAGCCTTTACCAAACATATCGTTGATGCTTTGATGCAATCTTATGAAGAAAAACTTGAGTTGAAAGTTTCCATCCCTAGAAAACTTTATAATGAGTGGGAACATACTATTAAAATTAAGATTAAAGATCATGAATGCTATGCTTTGTGTGATTTGGGTGCTAGTGTTTCAACGATTCCAAAGACTTTGTGTGATTTGCTAGGTTTCCGTGATTTTGATGATTGCTCTTTAAACTTGCACCTTGCGGATTCCACTATTAAGAAACCTATGGGAAGAATTAATGATGTTCTTATTGTTGCAAATAGGAATTATGTGCCCATGGATTTTATTGTTCTTGACATAGATTGCAATCCTTCATGTCCTATTATTCTTGGTAGACATTTCCTTAGAACGATTGGTGCAATTATTGATATGAAGGAAGGGAATATTAGATTCCAATTTCCATTAAGGAAAGGCATGGCACACTTCCCTAGAAAGAAAATTAAATTACTTTATGAATCTATTAATAGAGCCACTTACGGATTGCCTTCCAAAGATGGCAATACCTAGACCTATCTTCGCTTTTATGCCTAGCTAGGGGCGTTAAACGATAGCGCTTGTTGGGAGGCAACTCAATTTTATTTTTATTACTTGATTTTTGCTCCTATTTAGTAATAAATAATTTATCTAGCCTCTGCTTTGGTTGTATTTTTTGTGTTTAATTAGTGTTTGTGCCAAGTAGAACCGTTAGGAAGACTTGGGGAAAGTCTTTTTAATCTTGCTGTAAAAAACAGAAACTTTAGCGCTCACGAGAACTGCTGCCATTTTTATTTGGAAAGTGATATTTAGTTAATTGTTTTTGAAGATGATTAATAGATAAACTCCTCACGTCCATAAAGTTATTTTAGAATTTTTGGGGTTCCAGAACTTGCGTTAGCTGCATATTACTACAGGCTATTCTGTTTTTGCAGATTCTGTTTTCCGTGTGTTGTTTGCTTATTTTGATGAATCTATGGCTAGTAAAATAGCTTATAAACCATATAGAAGTTGGAATACAGTAGGTTTAACATCAATATAAATAAATAATTAGTTCATTACAGTACCTTGAAGTGGTGTTTTGTTTTCTTTCGCTAACGGAGCTCACGAGATTTTCTACTTTAAATTTTGTGTTGTGAAGTTTTCAAGTTTCTGGGTAAAGATTTGATGAATTATGGAACAAGGAGTGGCAAGAGCCTAAGCTTGGGGATGCCCATGGCACCCCCAAGATAATCTAAGGACACCTAAAAGCCAAAGCTTGGTGATGCCCCAGAAGGCATCCCCTCTTTCGTCTACTTCTATCGGTAACTTTACTTGGAGTATTTTTATTCACCACATGATATGTGTTTTTCTTGGAGAGTCTTGTATTATTTGAGTATTTATTTGTTAGTTTTCCATAATCATCCTTGTTGTACACACCTTTTGAGAGAAACACACATGCTTCGGAAATTATTAGAATACTCTATGTGCTTCACTTATATCTTTTGAGTTATATAGTTTTTGCCCTAGTGCTTCACTTATATATTTTAGGGCACGGTGGTGGATTTGTTTTATAGAAACTATTGTTCTCTCATGCCTCACTTAGATCATTTTGAGAGTCCTACAAAACAGCGTGGTAATTTGCTTTAATTATGTTAGGCATTCAAGATTAATATTTTTTTTTCTTATGAGTGTGTTGAATACTATGAGAAGTTTGATACTTACTAATTGTTTTGAGATATGGAGATGGTGATATTATAGTTGTGCTAGTTGAGTAGTTGTGAATTTGAGAAATACTTGCGTTGAAGTTTGTGATTCCCGTAGCATGCACTATGTTGAACCATTATGAGATGAAGGCAGAGCATGATTTATTTATTGATTGTCTTCCTTATGAGTGGCGGTCGGGGACGAGCGATGGTCTTTTTCTACCAATCTATCCCCCTAGGAGCTTGCGTGTAGTACTTTTCTTTGATAACTTGTAGATTTTTGCAATAAGTATATGAGTTCTTTATGACTAATGTTGAGTCCATGGATCATACGCACTCTCACCCTTTCACCATTGCTAGCCCCTCTAATACCGCGCACCTTTCGCCAGTATCATACACCCACCATATACCTTCCTCAAAACAGCCACCATACCTACCTATCATGGCATTTCCATAGCCATTCTGAGATATATTGCCATGCAACTTTCCACCGTTTTGTTTACTATGACACGCTCCATGATTGTCATATTGCTTTGCATGATCATATAGTTGACGTTGTATTTGTGGCAAAGCCACCATTCCTAATTCTTTCATACATGTCACTCATGCATCATTGCATATCCCGGTACACCGCCAGAGGCATTCACATAGAGTCATATTTTGTTCTAAGTATTGAGTTGTAATTGTTGAGTTGTAAGTAAATAAAAAGGTGTGATGATCATCATTATTAGAGCATTGTCCCAAGTGAGGAAAGGATGATGGAGACTATGATTCCCCCACAAGTCAGGATGAGACTCCGGACTAAAAAAAAGAGGCCATAAAAAAAGAGAAAAGACCCAAATAAAAAAATGAGAGAAAAAGAGAGAAGGGACAATGCTACTATCCTTTTACCAAACTTGTGCTTCAAAGTAGCACCAAGATCTTCATGATAGAGAGTCTTCTATGTTATCACTTTCATTTACTAGTGAGAATTTTTCATTATAGAACTTGGCTTGTATATTCCAATGATGGGCTTCCTTAAAATGCCCTAGGTCTTCGTGAGCAAGTAAGTTGGATGCACACCCACTTAGTTTATTTTGTTGAGCTTTCATATACTTATAGCTCTAGTGCATCCATTGCATGGCAATCCCTACTCACTCACATTGATATTTATTAATGGGCATCTCCATAGCCCATTGATACACCTAGTTTATGTGAGACTATCTCCCCCTTTTTTTGTCTTGTCCACAACCACCATTCTATTCCACCTATGGTGCTATGTCCATGGATCACGCTCATGTATTGCGTAAAGATTGAAAAAGTTTGAGAACATTAAAAGTATGAAACAATTGCTTGGCTTGTCATCAGGGTTGTGCATGATTTAAATACTTTGTGTGGTGAAGATGGAGCATAGCCAGACTATATGATTTTGTAGGGATAACTTTCTTTGGCCATGCTATTTTGAAGAGATATAATTGCTTAGTTAGTATGCTTGAAGTATTATTATTTCTATGTCAATATTGGACTTTTGTCTTGAATCTTTCGGATATGAATATTCATACCACAATTAAGAAGAATTACATTGAAATTATGCCAAGTAGCATTCCACATCAAAAATTCTGTTTTTATCATTTACCTACTCGAGGACGAGTAGGAATTAAGCTTGGGGATGCTTGATACGTCTCCAACGTATCTATATTTTTTTATTGTTCCATGCTATATTATATCCTGTTTTGGACACTATTGGGCTTTATTATACACTTTTATATTATTTTTGGGACTAACCTATTAACCGGAGGCCCAACCCAGAATTGCTGTTTTTTTGCCAATTTTAGGGTTTCGCAGAAAAAGAATATCAAACGGAGTCCAGACGGAATGAAACCTTCGGGAACGTGATTTTTCGAATGAACATGATCCAGAGGACTTGAACCCTACGTCAAGAAAGCAACCAGGAGGGCACGAGGTTGGGGCGCTGTTGGTGTCAAAACCGCCGGATCTCGGGTAGGGGGTCCCGAACTGTGCGTCTAAAGCTGATGGTAATAGGAGGCAGGGGACACGATGTTTTACCCAGGTTCGGGCCCTCTTGATGGAGGTAAAACCCTACATCCTGCTTGATTAATATTGATGATATGGGTAGTACAAGAGTAGATCTACCACGAGATCAGAGAGGCTAAACCCTAGAAGCTAGCCTATGGTATGATTGTATGTATGTCATCTATCGACTAGCCTGGCCTCGGTTTATATAATGCACCAAAGGCCTAGGATAACAAGAGACCTAGCCGAATACGCCGGTGGGGAGGAGTCCTTGTCTTGATCACCAAGTCTTGTGGAATCTTCCATGTATGCGACAACTGTCCGAACTGGCCCATGAGTATACGGCCATGGGGGTCCTCGGCCCAATCTAACTGATCGGGAGATGACGTGGTGAGTACCCCCTAGTCCAGGACACCGTCAGTAGCCCCCTGAACCGGTCTTCAAGTTAGGGACGCTCCTCGATTCTTCCGAACTGTTCTTCATCTTCGGTTGTCGGTCTTGAAAACTGGTTCAACAAATCTTCTTATCTTCAATCTTGAGGATCACCGAAATGCATTCGGCGAGTTTACACGTTGGGTATCCGAGGAGCCCCTTTAAGTTTCTGGCCTTTATCAATGCCTTTTTATTTTTCTGCCACACCTCGGGTTTGAAGTTGTTCCCGGGCGGCAGCGTCCTCTTGCGTCCGAGCTCCAACGTCGGACTGCATTTGAGGTATCTTTTGCAGCCGAGCACCAACGCCGGACCGCTTTCCAAGCTCCAACGCCGAAATGTATCCGAGCTCCAACGCTGGACTATGTCCAAGGTCCAACGCCGGACTATCATAAATCACCTTGGTTCAAAAAGGTTGAAGGAGTTTAGCTGAGCTTAATTCCGGAAATGCCCTCTATGGAGCCAGCCGCTAGCGCCCGAGCTTTATGTCGGACTGCTTCCGAGGTGGTGCACCACCCCGACTGTGGGCCGATTTTTTGTCAATATTTTTTATTGGTGCAATTTATTCTCCGCCAAGATATATAGCCAGTAGACCTCAAGGTGTGTATCAGTTTAAAACCCGAGATGCACCTGAAGGATGACATAAGACCGCTGATCCCAGTAGCCGCTGAGACTCAGGTTGATTTGCAAAATCGGCCTGAGGATCAAGTCCTACCTCGGCAGAATACTTTGGGACACAAAAAGCGGCGTGCTCAGTCCTCGAGACTCAGGTTGGGTGCGGCCGACCAACCTGACGATCATAATCTCCTCGGAAACTGTATTGCACTTAAAATTTTCGGCATTGGACAGGCGATGCAGTAGCCCCCGAGACACTGGTCGGATGGCAACACCAGATCAGGGGATCGATGTGCCCCTTTAATATTTGTAAATAATAAGCCTAAAGCCCAGTAGCCCCCGAGCCTTAATGCGGGCACGGGTGGCCAAATTAAGGATCGATATCCATAGTAAAATCACAAATTATGTGTAATGACTCTATGTATCCAAGTACTTTACGTCATTAATGCTCGGATCTGCATTGTACAAAACTTTGTTGACCGACCATCGGCTTCAACCTCCTCGGCTAGTAGCCGAGGAGTGTTTGTCCTACTTTATACAGCCTTTATGAGGGCAAAGATTTATGACAAACAAGGCAAACTGGCCATACGGTTTTATAAACAAAGGTACACAGAGAGATATGTTATATTACTGTTTAACATAAGAAATGTCTTCCAAAGAAAATAGTCCCGCTATCGGTTCCTTTCTTTGGGTTGTCATGCTAAGCATGATCATGAAACCTCAGCTCTAATGTAATAGCAAAATATTGAGGATTTAGTTTGGGAGGCCAGTTACTATCCCCCGGTAGTGTTCGGCGACATCCGAGGTCAAGCCGTAAACACTTCGGCCAATGTTATGAATGGCCCATCATTTAACATTGTCATCGGATTACTGACCAGTTTACGCTTATTGTGACAGTCAATTTTTGGCTTTCTCCACTGAGGTGCTTAACCATGTGAGCTGGAAGCACAATCGTAGTGGTTCTCCCTTTGCACACCTAGCCGAACAAAGCGGAACATAGGAGACAAGCGCAGGAGCCGGGCAACCCAACTATTGACCGAAGACACAATTCGAAACCAATGCATATATAGTGAGATCCGAGAATGTTTTTGCCGAATCTATAAAGGTGTCCGGCATTGCACTGTGAGACTTGTGCTGGAAACACACAAATAGTTTAAACATGCCAAAGGCTTGGAAAACCAAAAAAATGTCAGTAAAAATGTGACGTCCGAATAAGATCAAGTGTTCGGTGCCAATCCGAAAATTGGACTTTAGAAAAAAAGGTGCTTCTGTCGTGCTTTAACATGACACATCCTATCTCAAGACTTCAAGCGGGTCAGCCTACGGCTTCAACCTCCTATCCCGAAGGCGGAGTACTTCTCATTAGGCCAGTTTAGCAAACTAAACTCTAGCGGCTTTGAGAGAGAAATTAGGCTCCCCGGCTAGTGACCACACGCTCGTGTCGAAAAAGGGAGTGATAAATAGTAATAAAAACTTTGCAACGACTAAGAAGAAGAACACTTATTATAAAATGGCTCATATAAATTTAAGAGCCCCCAAGTGACTTGGGTAAAAGAATGTTATGTATAATGATTGTATGTACCGAAGTACTAATATCATATCTTTGTTCACCCGAACTTTAAACGCGTCTTAACCGACCGTCGGCTTCTCCCTGTTCGGCCAAGGGCCGAAAAGTGTCATGTACTCCACCTGTCGAGAGTATCGACGGTGTTTCCGATGACCAGGCAATCAGGCCATAAGGCTGTAACAGACAAAGCGCGCTCAGGGAACTTATGCTATATTACTAACGAAGTGTAAGAAGCATCTTCGAAGAAAATAGTACCCCCAAACCTTTCTTCGGTGCTCATTATTACCATGAGACTTATGCAATAGACTTTTTGTACTCATGAGTTCCGTTGTGTGCCGACCATGATTGAAAACAATAAGAGCGCTAGCTTTCGGCTTCACCCAGTCTGAGGTCAGAGCTCGGAGGACCCGGTAGTGACAATCGCAGAGGTGCTCCCTTTACTCCCTAGCCGAACAATCGGGAAGGTATGGGTAAGCACAGGAGCCAGGCAACCCATCTTGCAAACCGCTTAAGTCAATATGGTGCATATTGTGGCGAAATACACGAACAAGGAATGAAGCCGTACAAATATAATCATATGCAAGAGGAAAAGCTTCATAAAGGAAGCCCCCAAATAAATGGGGTATTTGAATTTGTGCGTCACAAACAAAGTTTGGACAAGGAAATTTTTTACAAGCAGCTTTTTTCCAAAAAGGTATAATGCTTGGTCGAACCAAACACAAGTTAAAAATTTAAAACTTTGAGCATGAAGGCAACTTAGCTGGTTAATGTGTTCGGTATTGATGACGCGGTCCGAGCTTGATGCGGGACAAGGTTCCATCCCCCAAGCCGGTCCCAAGGTGGCAGAGCAAAGAGCTCGGCACTCCGAAGTGGTGACATAGCACGGTCAATGCGGGCCGGCAGAGTGATGCCGAAGTCCCTGGCATAGGGTAATGAAGTGTTGATGAAGCCCCCCTGTCCAGCCGAGGTGACGTGGTATGTCAGTACGCCGAGTTGACGATACTGCCCACCCTGGATCATTTTCCTGTGCACAAAAAATAGTGCAAACCGGAGATAATAGTAATAATAATAAAAAATCGTTGCATAATAAATAATTTATGCAAAGTGAGTAATAAAAGAAATATGGCCTGGCGCCGAAGCCAATGTCGATGCAAGGCGCCAGCGTGACGCAGTGAAGGCGTGACAAAGCCTGAATTTGCAGGGCGGTCTGGGCACCAGATGCGGCGTTCGCCGAACTATGTACGACAACTGACTGAACCGCCACACGACCGTTTTTAATGTGGCCGCCATTTGATAGACCTGTGTACAGATGATGGAACATACTAGAGTAATAATTCCTTAAGAAACCCAACAAGCAAAAATTGTTAGGATTAATAGCACCTGGTTTATTTGTTGTAGCATTCCAAAGAGAAGCGACTCCCAAAATCGGGAATCGATCCGCACACCCATTGCCTGATGGGCGATAAAGCGATGGCCTGGTGATGCTGGCAAAGATTGGCTTGCCGGGGTGAAGTTCTCAGTCCAGCTAATGTGACAAAGCTGGTCGGCCGGTGACGCCGAAGTCATCGGAGTATGTTGATGAAGAGATGATGAAGCCCCCGGTCTAGCCGAGGTGTTGGAGCGGCTCGCCGAAGAGATGTCGGAGTCTACCTGTCAGTCGATGTGTCGAAACAGGTCGGCGTGTTTGATGATGATTTGAAGAAGAGGCAGCATGGTGATGCCGACGCAGGTCAAGACTTGTGACGCGATCGACGCTACTTGATACAGCTACCGCGTGGCGATGCCGGTGTGCCCGCTCTGTGTAGTCCATGGGGTAGCGATGTTGATGATGATTTATCCTTTGCGATGCCGAACTCTTGTTCGGCTTGCCGAGATGATGATCGAAGGGGTTGAGCTCGGCTCAATAAAGCGGCGACGTGTCTAGAGCCGGTCGGCAGCCGCGGAGCAATACTGCCGGACTGGTTTGACACCAGCGTGATGGTGAAGATTACCTCAGAGGAGGCTTAAAATTTTACAAGTACGTGTTTAAAAACAACGCACAATAACATAGAAGAAAATTCCTTAAAAAAGGTTGTCCATAAAGAAACATGAATTCGGGTCGGATCCGTATTCGCGCAGAAAACAGATCCAAAAATTGGTCCACTCATCGGAAGGTTCCCGGAGTTTGAACCGTCGGATCAAGCTGAAATTTGGAGGGGTGGTAGATATGGGAATTCCACAGTAGATGAACGGTTGGATCTTCCAAAGGACCTCAGAGCTGGGCTGTGGAGACCATGCCCTAAACTCGTCCAGATTCCCGTCCAGATTTGATAGGCCTCCGGTATCGTAGATTGTCGGAGATTCCTCCATCGGAACTCGACGAAATTTTTCAGGGTTCTTGTAGACTCAATTCCGCACAATTCCACCGAAGCAATCGTTAAAGAGACACTTGAGGAGGCGGTAGCGGCGGACAAAAGTTTGTTGTCCAGAAAAACAGCACGGTCGCCCGAGGGCAATGTTGACGTTGAGCCCCCGGGCTCCATGGATGATTCCTCCATGATCTTGATAGAGATCGGAGTTGATGTTGATGAAGGCCCTCATCCGAACATGACGATCGGAGGTAGGGCGCAGTCCTTGGTTGAACCAAGGTGACCAGTCGAGCTGGTGACGAAGATGCCGAAGTCGCAGTTGATCTGCAGGCGAGCCATCAATCTTTTGCCGAACACACATCGGAACTCTCATTGAAAGCACCAATGTCGGTGTCAAAACCGGCGGATCTCGGGTAGGGGGTCCCGAACTGTGCGTCTAAAGCTGATGGTAATAGGAGGCAGGGGACATGATGTTCTACCCAGGTTCGGGCCCTCTTGATGGAGGTAAAACCCTACGTCCTGCTTGATTAATACTAATGATATGGGTAGTACAAGAGTAGATCTATCACGAGATCAGAGAGGCTAAACCCTAGAAACTAGCCTATGATATGATTGTATGTATGTCATCTATCGACTAGCCTGGCCTCGGTTTATATAATGCACCAGAGGCCTAGGATAACAAGAGTCCTAGCCGAATACGCTGGTGGGGAGGAGTCCTTGTCTTGATCACCAAGTCTTGTGGAATCTTTCATGTATGCGGCAACTGTCCGAACTGGCCCATGAGTATACGGCCATGGGGGTCCTCGGCCCAATCTAACAGATCGGGAGATGACGTGGTGAGTACCCCCTAGTCCAGGACACCGTCAGGCGCGCCTACCCCCCGCCCCCAGGCGCGCCCTCCACCCTCGTGGGGCCCATGTTGCTTCACCGACGTACTCCTTCCTCCTATATATACCTACGTACCCCCAAACTATCAGATACGGAGCCAAAATCCTAATTCCACCGTCGTAACTTTCTGTATCCACGAGATCCCATCTTGGGGCCTTTTCCGGAGCTCCGCCGGAGGGGGTATCGATCATGGAGGGCTTCTACATCAGCACCATAGCCTCTCCGGTGAAGTGTGAGTAGTTTTACTTCAGACCTACGGGTTCATAGTTATTAGCTAGATGGCCTCTTCTCTCTTTTTGGATCTCAATACAAAGTTTTCCCCCTCTCTTGTGGAGATCTATTTGATGTAATATTCTTTTGCGGTGTGTTTGTTGAGATCGATGAATTGTGGGTTTATGATCAAGTTTATCTATGAACAATATTTGAATCTTCTCTGGATTCTTTTATGTATGATTGGTTACCTTTGCAAGTCTCTTCGAATTATCAGTTTGGTTAGGCGTACTAGATTGATCTTTCTTGCAATGGGAGAAGTGCTTAGCTTTGGGTTCAATCTTGCGGTGTCCTTTCCCAGTGACAGTAGGGGAAGCAAGGCACGCATTGTATTGTTGCCATCGAGGATAACAAGATGGGGTTTATATCATATTGCATGAGTTTATCCCTCTACATCATGTCATCTTGCTTAAAGCTTTACTCTTGTGACGCCCCCGATTTAATCGTACACTAATCATACACGCAAACGTGTACAATCAAGATCAGGGGCTCACGGGAAGATATCACAACACAACTCTACAAATAAAATAAGTCATACAAGCATCATATTACAAGCCAGGGGCCTCGAGGGCTCGAATACAAGAGCTCGATCATAGACGAGTCAGCGGAAGCAACAATATCTGAGTACAGACATAAGTTAAACAAGTTGCCATAAGATGGCTAGCACAAACTGGGATACAGGTTGAAAGAGGCGCAGGCCTCCTGCCTGGGATCCTCCTAACTACTCCTGGTCGTCGTCAGCGGGCATCACGTAGTAGTAGGCACCTCCGGTGTAGTAGGAGTCGTCGTCGACGGTGACGTCTGGCTCCTCGGCTCCAACATCTGGTTGCGACAACCAGGTAGAAGGGATAGGGAAAAAGAAGGAGAAAGCAACCGTGAGTACTCATCCAAAGTACTCGCAAGCAAGAAGCTACACTACATATGCATGGGTATCAAATGGAATAAGGGTATCATATGCGGACTCAACTGCAGAATGCCAGAATAAGAGGGGGATAACTAATCCTGTCGAAGACTACGCTTCTGGCAGCCTCCGTCTTGCAGCATGTAGAAGAGAGTAGACTGAAGTCCTCCAAGTAGCATCGCATAGCATAATCCTAACCGACGATCCTCCCCTCGTCGCCCTGTGAGAGAGCGATCACCGGTTGTATCTGGCACTTGGAAGGGTGTGTTTTATTAAGTATCCGGTTCTAGTTGTCATAAGGTCAAGGTACAACTCCAAGTCGTCCTGTTACCGAAGATCATGGCTATTCGAATAGATTAACTTCCCTGCAGGGGTGCACCACATAACCCAACACGCTCGATCCCATTTGGCCGGACACACTTTCCTGGGTCATGCCCGGCCTCGGAAGATCAACACGTCGCAGCCCTACCTAGGCACAACAGAGAGGTCAGCACGCCGGTCTAAATCCTATGGCGCAGGGGTCTGGGCCCATCGCCCTTTGCACACATGCACGTTGCGAACGCGGCCGGAAGCAGACCTAGCCTAGTAGGCGTTCCAGTCCAATCCGGTGCGCGCCACTCAGTCGCTGACGTCACGAAGGCTTCAGCTGCTACCACGACGTCGAGTGCCCATAACTGTCCCCGCGTAGATGGTTAGTGCGTATAAGCCAGTGGCCAGACTCAGATCAAATACCAAGATCTCGTTAAACGTGTTAAGTATCCGCGAACGCCGACCAGGGCCGGGCCCACCTCTCTCCTAGGTGGTCTCAACCTGCCCTATCGCTTCGCCACAAAGATCCACACAGAGGGCCGTCGGGAAAGTATGTCCTTCCAGCCCCCAATTCGTGAATCAACTGCGGGTACTCCTTGAGCCAACCCGACTTTGGTCATCACATGTATCATGTATAAAGTATATAGTATATATCCGTGATCACCTCCCGAGTGATCACGGCCCGATAGTATAGCATGGCAGACGGACAAGAATGTAGGGCCACTGATGATATTCTAGCATCCTATACTAAGCATTAGGATTGCAGGTAAGGGTAACAACAGTAGCAACAATGACAGGCTATGCATCAGAATAGGATTAACGAAAAGCAGTAACATGCTACACTACTCTAATGCAAGCAGTATAGAGAAGAGTAGGCGATATCTGGTGATCAAAGGAGGGGCTTGCCTGGTTGCTCTGGCAAGAGAGAGGGGTCGTCAACACCGTAGTCGTACTGGGTAGCAGCGGCGTCGGTCTCGGTATCTAGCGAGAGAAGAGGGGGAAGAAACAATAAATATAATGCAAACAGATGCATAATGATGCATGACATGACAAGACGTGATGCTAGGTGTGCCCTAACGCGGTACGAGGTGGTACCGGTGAAGGGGGAAAACATCCGGGAACGTATTCCCGGTGTTTCGCGTTTTCGAACAGATGAACCGGAGGGGGAAAGTTGCGTGTTCGGTATGCTAGGGATGCGTGGCGGACGAACGGGTTGCGTATCCGGATTCGTCTCGTCGTTCTGAGAAACTTTCATGTAGAAAACATTTTCATCCGAGCTACGGTTTATTTTCTAAAAATTTCTAAATGTTTAAACATTTTCAGGAATTAAATAAATTAACAGAAGGGAATTATGACATCAGCACTGTGTGGGGATGACGTCAGCAGTCAACAGACTCGCTGACCAGGGTCAAACCTGCCATGTGGGGCCGGTGGGACCCACATGTCATGGTCAGAGGGCTTAACTAAGTTCAACTAAGACTAAACAGGGTTAATTAGCACCTGGACCCCACCTGTCAGTGACTTAACAGATTAATTAATTAATTTTAATTATAAAACTAGTTTAGTTAAATTAATTATGCAGTGGGGCCCGCATGTCAGTGGGCCAGAGTGCCCAGTCAACAGTTGAGCTAAGTCAATAGGTCAGCCGGGCCCCGCGGGCCCACGGGTCAGCGACCCAGGGGGTGGCCCCGGCACGCCACGTTGGCAGACCAAAAACACGGCGGAGGCGCTCGGGACCTCACCGGAAACGCGCCACAGAGGGCCGTTTCGAGAGCGGTCGGGCTCGTTCGGACGCGGGAGGAGCGGCGCATCCAACTTTGGCCTTAGCTCGGGCTGAGACGGGCTGCAACGATGGCAGTGGCGAGCAGAGGCGGCGGCGGTGGGCGATGGTGGATTCGGCGATGCAGGGCACGGGTCGGCACGCGGAGAGGGCCTACGAGCAGCTGACGCTCACGCGCGTCCGATGGAGGTAGCGGGAGGCTGCGGGGAGGTCCGTGGGGACGACGGTGATGAGCGACGCGCCGGCCGGAGTCGGGCGCAGATGGATCCGGTGCAAGGGGACAGGGGAGGAAAGGTAGAGGGCACTAGCGGCTTCACCGCAAGGCCCTCAGCACGTGCCCGTGCTCGGCTAGCTCGGGACGAGCGGTGGCCATGGTGGCGATGGAGCAGGGCGGCGGTGGCCTACAGGAGCTATGGCGATGGCGGTTACACGCATTGAAACGGATGGGGCAGTGAGGGGTTACGCGCGGGAGCTCACCGTGGGGCCATAGGGGAGTGGCAGTGAGCTCGGGGAGGGCGTGAGGCAGCCGGAATCGGCGACGAACGCCGGCGATCCGAAGGTTGAAGACGGCTCGGGGCAGCGTCGTAGCGGCCTTCGGCTCTAGTGCGTCGGCGTGTATGATGTAGCGGATGGAGACGGCCTTCGTGGACACGACGGCGGGGCAGCAGGTAGCCGGTGGCCGCGGCGGAGCGAGGCGAACGACACCGGGCGCGACGACGAGGCGGATCTGGGGGAGGGGGCACAGGCGAGAGAGAGCACGAGGGGAGTGGACTCGGGAAAATATCTAGTGGGGGAGCTGACGAAGCCGAGGAGACTCGACCTTATCCCCACGACGTCGACGGCGAGCCGGCTCAGTGGCGACCGGGCGCGCCCTGGCGCGCTGTCAGAGGAACAGGAAGGAGGGGGGTGCAGGGGAAGCTGGGCCGGCCAGGCTGAAGTGGGTCGAGGCCCAATGGGAGGCCAGGGGCTCTTTTCTCTCCCCCCCTCTGCTTTTTCCCTTTTCTTTTTCCCTCTTGTTTTATTTTATTTCCTCTGTTTGCATTTTTCTTTTAGTACCAAAATGAGTTTTGTTTTCAACAAAACTTGGCACATAAAACTCACACAAAACCTTGAGATGGAACAAAAAGTTTGGGGTCAAAAGGAGTTGCCTAATCAATTTTAGAAATTGAAAAGTCCAATTTAAATGCTGCTGGAGCACCAAATTAATTCCCATGGGCATTTTGGGAATTCAGAAGAGGTTGGCTCAACATGACAGTGAACAGGGAAATTTATAGGATAATGTGAACATTTTAGTTTTACTGCGCAAAGAAATAATTTATTTGACTTATCTTAAATTTGAAAAAGGCTTTGATTTTTGGACAAGTGGCAAGCTACATAGTAATCATGATGACATGGCCACCATTAGTGGGAGATTACTGTAGCATGATTCCCGGGGTGTTACAAATCTCCCCCACTACAAGAAATCTCGTCCCGAGATTTAAGAGGTAGAAGGAAACAGTGCGGGGTATTCATCACGAAGACGATCCTCGCGCTCCCAGGTGGCTTCGTCTTCAGAGTGATTCGACCACTGGACCTTGAGGAATTTGATCGCCTTCTGACGTGTGCGGCGTTCAGCTTGGTCGAGAATGCGGACCGGATGCTCTTTATAGGAGAGGTCTTGTTGCAATTCTAGCACTTCATGGTCCACTGCTCGGATTGGGTCCTTGAAGCAGCGTCGAAGTTGCGACACGTGGAACACATCGTGAACGTGAGAAAGGTTTGACGGAAGCTCCAGTTGATATGCCACTTTTCCACGCCTTTCGAGAATAGTTAAAGGACCAATATAGCGGGGAGCTAGCTTTCCTTTGATCCCGAAGCGGTGTGCACCCTTCATTGGTGTAACTCGAAGATAATCCTTTTCGCCAGGTTGATAGACCATGTCTTGGTGATGACGGTCATACTGACTTTTCTGACGTGACTGAGCAGTATTGAGATTCTCGCGAATAATGCGAACTTGTTCTTCGGCTTGTTGGATAATATCCGGACCAAAGAGTGGACGTTCCCCAGTTTCTGACCAGTTCAGAGGGGTTCGACACTTTCGTCCATATAGCACTTCGAAGGGGGACATCTTCAGACTAGCTCGATAGCTATTATTATAAGAGAACTCGGCATATGGAAGAGATTCCTCCCATTTCTTGCCGAATGAGATTACACAAGCTCGAAGCATGTCTTCGAGAACTTGGTTGACACGTTCAACCTGCCCTTGCGACTGAGGATGAAACGCAGTACTGAACGACAGATGAGTTCCCATAGCTTCTTGGAAACTCGCCCAAAACCTTGAAGTGAATAAGCTGCCACGGTCTGAACTGATAACCAGTGGAATACCGTGAAGTGAAACAATTCTGGCCATGTAGAGAGTAGCAAGCTGACTAGCAGTGATTGTCTCTTTGACCGCCAGAAAATGGGCAACTTTGGAAAGCCGGTCAATGACGACAAGAATAGCATCATTACCTTTCTGCGATTTGGGAAATCCAGTGACGAAGTCCATTTCAACATGGTCCCATTTCCATTCAGGAATAGAGATAGGTTGCAGAGTTCCAGCAGGCCTTTGATGCTCTGCTTTGATTCGGCGACAAACGTCACACTCAGCAACATAACGAGCAATGTCCTGCTTCATATTAGACCACCAGAATCTTTGACGAATATCCTGGTACATCTTTGTACTACCAGGATGGATGGACAGAGGCGTATCATGAGCTTCTTGCATAACCCTTTTAGTCTTATCCAGGTTTTTCTTCGAACATGGTACCACTAGGCGGCCTTTGAAATACAAGGCGCCATCGTCGGCGATAGTGAAGAATGAGGGCTTTCCTTCTGCTAGATGGCGTTTAATCTTATGGACTTCAGAGTCATAACCTTGAATAGTCTTTATACCAGCTACGAGATCTGGTACGACAGCCAGGGTATTTAGAGAACCCTTAGTAACAACAAGAAGATTCATCTTGCGGAACTCCGGGGGAGGGGGAGCGAGTGCTCCAGGAGGAACAATATGGAGGTTCAGCTTTCTAAATTCTTCGACAAGCGAGGGCTGAACTTTGTGAACCTGGAGGTGGTTGCAGTAAGACTTGCGGCTCAAGGCATCAGCCATTACATTAGCCTTGCCGGGGGTATAGGATATACCCACGTCAAAGTCTGCAACAGTCTCCATCCATCTTTGCTGACGGAGGTTCAGATCTGGCTGAGTAAACAGATACTTCAGACTTTGGTGGTCGGTGAAGATCTCGCAACGATTACCGAGAAGGTAATGTCGCCACTGCTTCAGTGCATGAATGACAGCAGCAAGCTCGAGGTCGTGAACTGGGTAGTTTTCTTCGTGAGGGCGCAGTTGACGAGAGGCATAAGCAATCACTCTGCGCTCTTGCATTAGGACACAGCCTAATCCTTGACGGGAAGCGTCGCAGTAAATGACGAAGTCCTTCTTAGTATCAGGTGGAGCAAGCACGGGGGCAGAAGTCAACTTGTCTTTGAGCGCCTGGAAACTTTCCTGACACTTGTCTGTCCATTCGAACTTGACACCCTTATGCAACAGATTAGTCAGAGGCCTGGCAATCTTGGAGAAGTTCTCGACGAATCGACGGCAATAGCTGGCGAGACCGAGAAAACTTCGGACTTGCTTCACATTCTTCGGAGGAGTCCAATCGAGAATAGCCTGAACTCGTTCAGGGTTGACGGCAATACCATCCTTGGAGATGACATGCCCAAGATAGGTTACTTCGGGGAGCCAGAATTCACACTTGGAATACTTAGCATACAGTTGATGCTCTCGAAGCTTTTCCAGCACAAGACGAAGATGTCAGCATGTTCTTCTTCGTTCTTGGAAAATACAAGGATATCGTCCAGATAAACCACGACGAACTTGTCGAGGTAATCCATGAATATATAGTTCATCAGACGAGAGAAGGTGGCGGGAGCATTCGTTAAGCCGAATGACATGACGGTGTACTCGTATGATCCATACCGAGTCACGAAGGCGGTTTTTGGGATGTCCTCTTCACGAACACGGATCTGGTGGTAACCCAACCTCAAGTCGAGTTTGGAGAACACTGATGAGCCAGCCAGTTGATCATAAAGATCATTGATCCGAGGAAGAGGATATTTATTCTGAATGGTAGCTTGGTTTATAGGACGGTAGTCTTGGACTAATCGGTTTGTCCCATCCTTCTTCTTAACAAAGAGAGAAGGTGCTCCCCAAGGAGAGCAACTTGGGCGAATGAAACCTTTGACAAGAGATTTGTCGATTTCCTCCTTAAGCTCAATGAGTTCATGTGGCGGCATCTTGTAGGGTCGTTTAGCTATAGGGGTGGTGCCGGGTTTCAAGTCGATGATGAATTCGACAGCTCTAGCAGGGGGAATCCCTGGAAGTTCTTCTGGGAAGACATCTTGGAATTCACGAACGACGGGAATGTTTTCAATGCCCTCGAGTGGTGCAGCGTTCAATGCATTCAAGGCATAAAGACGTGCCTCGGCGTTCTGAACTAGATGAGCTTGGTAAGCAATTATTTCATCAGAAGGGTGTAGCAGATGGACGACCTTAGTGGCGCAAACTATAGAAGCAGTATGCGCTTTCAACCAATCCATTCCCAGAATGAGGTCGATGCTACAGGACTTTAGTACGATGGGGGAGGCAAGGAATTCCAGTCCTTCAATTTCAACGGGAACGTTGTGACTAACCATAGAGGTTTGACACTGGCCCGCAAGAGTGTGTACCACAATCGCAGTGTTTATCTCTTCGTATTTAATGCCATGCATGACTGCAAACTCAGCTGATAAGAATGAATGTGATGCTCCTGTATCAAATAAAACAGATGCTGGTATGGAATTTACGAGGAGTGTACCCATCACGGTAGCAGGCTAGTCTAGAACTTCATTGAGATCAACATGGTTGGCATGAACACGACCATAAGACTTGGCACTGTTGTTGCGGGGCTGGTTGCTTCCACGGCCAGTTGCTGGAAGGGCCAGTTGATTCTGGTTCTGGTTGCATTCCCTAGCATGGTGCCCTGGTTGCCCACACCTGAAGCACAATCCATTATTGGGAGTGGGAACAGGAGCTTGTGGTGGTGGAGCTGGAAGTCTTGGCTGCCTAGTTGGAGGAGCAGGAAGACGAGGTGCAGCATAGGTCTGCCTTGGGGTGGGTGCATGCGGCTGGTACATGCTGTTGGGAATCCATATCTTGCGCTTCTGCGAGGACGGGCCCGAAGAAGAGCCCGTGTCACGGTTGCGCCTGTGAGAGCTCTGGTATTCCTGCAGACCAGTTTCGACATTGATGGCCTTGTTCACCAGAGTGGCGAAATCAGCAAAGTCATGCACTAGAAGTGCGAGCTTGATGTCAGCTTGAAGGCCATCACGGAACTTCTCCTGTCTGCGTGCATCAGTTGCAATGTCCTCTTCAGCATAGCGGGACAAGTCCAGAAACTCCCGCTGATAAGCTTCCACAGTTTTGTTGCCTTGGGTGAGGTTGCGGAACTCACGCTTCTTCCGGTCCATGACTCCCTGAGGAATGAAGCGAGCACGGAAGGCAGCTTGGAAGTCTGGCCAGGTGATGATTGTTCCAGCTGGCAGAGTACGCCTGTGGCTGTCCCACCATTGAGCTGCGGGTCCCTTTCAGGAAGAAGGAAGCAAAGGTGACATAGCTGGCAGGGGCTACATCAGCAGACTCCATCTCATAGGTGATGTCACGGAGCCAGTCATCAGCATCCAGAGGCTGAGTTGAGCTGCGGTACACGGTTGGGTTGAGGCGCATGAAATCCTGCAGAGTCACTTGGGTTGGCTGCTGGTTCATATTGGGGCGAGGAAACTGAGCCATAATATTCTCCATGAACTGCGATTCAGCTCAACTGTTGCATCATCCCAGCCATGTACTCAGGCGGTGGTGGGGCGTTGCCACCACGACCACGACCACCTGGTCTAACCATCCTGCTAATATTTAACAGGGATAGTTCAGCATTGAGAAATTTGCAAAAACAAGAATCATTCATGATGAAACATGCACAACGAAAGCAGCACGATAGATACTACATAGTAGTCGGCATATCTTACAAAAGAGATCATGCATAGAGTTCGTTACACAGAGTTCGGTACATAGGCTAAGACATCATAGGCGGCACACAGGCTCGCGGCGAATGCATCTAACACTAACAAGCAAGTCTACGTCAGTCCCATGCGGTACTGCGGAGGTAGGTGTAGCCTGACAGCTGGTAGTGACGCGAAGGGAAGACCTCCACGCGAGTAGCCTGGGGTCCACGGATACTCTGGTGCGGAACCCGATGCGCAGGTGGCAGGAAAGGGCCCAATGCAGGAGAGTAGCCTCCCACATCTGGCCAGCCGACGCCCTGGGGCATCACGGTCCGGGCAGGGTAGATCGCAGAACGCGACAGATCACCAGAGCGGACAGAGGGGTGTAACAGTGTCAGAGCACGATACAGGTTCTGACGGGTGGTGTACAACTCGTGGCGAAGAGCTCGGTTAGCTCTATCCAGCCCATCAGCATGCAGAACCGGGTTCTGATGGTAGAAGGGCTCTCGGGTGACAGTGGAGTAGGCAGCAGTGTAGTATCCCTCCGCACCAACATCGGATGCGATAGCAATGTGCCTGAAGGGGGAGGTGTCCAACTCCTGATACTCTCCACGAAGACGTGTCAGAGCAGCATAAGCAGCATCGTGGACCGCCATATCGATAGTCACTCCAACACCATGAGCAGTGTGCAGCACGGTAGTGGAGTCATACTCCCGAGAGTAGAGGTGGACGATGGCACGGTACTGCTCCTGGTTGAAGTCCTGATACTCCTCATAGACGGTGTACTCAGGGTGCCAGCGATAACCCAGATAGGTCATCATCTCAACCAACACAGCAGGTGATCCTGAGGCACCAATGGCCGTCGTGTGGCGCACGACCTGCCTCGTGGGTTCCATCTGAAAACAAAGATGTTTTCACAGGAGTCAAATGACAATGTGGATAATGTTCAAATACTACTCTAAAGAATAACTAGGGCTTATCCAACTTTGGGGTGAACGTGGTCACGGGATCCTAGTGTTAGAGTTAGTAAAATCGTTTAACCCGAGTAGGAGAGAGTTCAGAGTCCCAGAGTAAGGATCGAGGAGTAAAAGATCCTAATACCACCCAGATGGCGACGTGGGCCCGTAAGGCACACAGCCATGTTAGTAAAAGTTTTTGTAATGTCTAGACTCAACTTCGGCCAAGGAGTGTGGAAGGGGGATTCCTACAGGCAGTCGGCTCTGATACCAACTTGTGACGCCCCCGATTTCAATCGTACACTAATCATACACGCAAACGTGTACGATCAAGATCAGGGACTCACGGGAAGATATCACAACACAACTCTACAAATAAAATAAGTCATACAAGCATCATATTACAAGCCAGGGGCCTCGAGGGCTCGAATACAAGAGCTCGATCATAGACGAGTCAGCGGAAGCAACAATATCTGAGTACAGACATAAGTTAAACAAGTTTGCCTTAAGAAGGCTAGCACAAACTGGGATACAGATCGAAAGAGGCGCAGGCCTCCTGCCTGGGATCCTCCTAACTACTCCTGGTCGTCGTCAGCGGGCATCACGTAGTAGTAGGCACCTCCGGTGTAGTAGGAGTCGTCGTCGAAGATGGCGTCTGGCTCCTGGGCTCCAACATCTGGTTGCGACAACCAGGTAGAAGGGATAGGGGAAAAGAGGGAGAAAGCAACCGTGAGTACTCATCCAAAGTACTCGCAAGCAAGGAGCTACACTACATTATGCATTGGGTATCAAATGGAATAAGGGTATCATATGTGGACTGAACTGCAGAAAGCCGGAATAAGAGGGGGATAGCTAGTCCTTTTGAAGACTACGCTTTGGTAACCTCCATCTTGCAGCATGTAGAAGAGAGTAGACTGAAGTCCTCCAAGTAGCATCGCATAGCATAATCCTAACCGATGATCCTCCCCTCGTCGCCCTGTGAGAGAGCGATCACCGGTTGTATCTGGCACTTGGAAGGGTGTGTTTTATTAAGTATCCGGTTCTAGTTGTCATAAGGTCAAGGTACAACTCCAAGTCGTCCTGTTACCGAAGATCACGGCTATTCGAATAGATTAACTTCCCTGCAGGGGTGCACCACATAACCCAACACGCTCGATCCCATTTGGCCGGACACACTTTCCTGGGTCATGCCCGGCCTCGGAAGATCAACACATCGCAGCCCTACCTAGGCACAACAGAGAGGTCAGCACGCCGGTCTAAATCCTATGGCGCATGGGTCTGGGCCCATCGCCCTTTGCACACCTGCACGTTGCGAACGCGGCCGGAAGCAGACCTAGCCTAGTAGGCGTTCCAGTCCAATCCGGCGCACGCCACTCAGTCGCTGACGTCACGAAGGCTTCGGCTGATACCACGACGTCGAGTGCCCATAACTGTCCCCGCGTAGATGGTTAGTGCGTATAGGCCAGTGGCCAGACTCAGATCAAATACCAAGATCTCGTTAAACGTGTTATTTGAATACCGCGAACGCCGACCAGGGCCAGGGCCCACCTCTCTCCTAGGTGGTCTCAACCTGCCCTGTCGCTTCGCCACAAAGATCCACACAGAGGGCCGTCGGGAAAGTATGTCCTTCCAGCCCCCATTCGTGAATCAACTGCGGGTACTCCTCGAGCCAACCCGACTTTGTCATCACATGTATCATGTATAAAGTATATAGTATATATCCGTGATCACCTCCCGAGTGATCACGACCCGATAGTATAGCATGGCAGACGGACAAGAATGTAGGGCCACTGATGATATTCTAGCATCCTATACTAAGCATTAGGATTGCAGGTAAGGGTAACAACAGTAGCAACAATGACAGGCTATGCATCAGAATAGGATTAACGGAAAGCCAGTAACATTCTACACTACTGTAATGCAAGTAGGTATAGAGAGAGTAGGCGATATCTAGTGATCAAAGGGGGGGCTTGCCTGGTTGCTCTGGCAAGAGAGAGGGGTCGTCAACACCGTAGTCGTACTGGGTAGCAGCAGCGTTGGTCTCGGTGTCTAGCGAGAGAAGAGGGGGAAGAAACAATAAATATAATGCAAACAGATGCATATGATGCATGACATGACAAGACGTGATGCTAGGTGTGCCCTAACGCGGTACGAGGTGGTACCGGTGAAGGGGAAACATCCGGGAAAGTATCCCGGTGTTTCGCGTTTTCGGACAGATGAACCGGAGGGGGAAAGTTGCGTGTTCGTATGCTAGGGATGCGTGGGGACGAACGGGTGCGTATCCGGATTCGTCTCGTCGTTCTGAGAACTTTCATGTAGAAAACATTTTATCCGAGCTACGGTTTATTTTCTAGAAATTTCTAAAGGTTTAAACATTTTTAGGAATTAATAAATTAACAGAAGGGAATTATGACATCAGCACTGTGTGGGATGTGTCAGCAGTCAACAGACTCGCTGACCAGGGTCAAACCTGCCATGTGGGGCCGGTGGGACCCACATGTCATGGTCAGAGGCTTAACTAAGTTTAACTAAGACTAAACAGGGTTAATTAGCACCTGGACCCCACCTGTCAGTGACTTAACAGATTAATTAATTAATTTTAATTATAAAACTAGTTTAGTTAAATTAATTATGCAGTAGGGCCCGCATGTCAGTGGGCCAGAGTGCCCAGTCAGCAGTTGACCTAAGTCAACAGGTCAGCCGGGCCCCGCGGGCCCACGGGGCAGCGACCCAGGGGGTGGCCCCGGTGCGCCCCGTTGGCAGTGGCCGGCGGCTGAACGCCGGTGACCAAAAACCGGCGGAGGCGCTCGGACCTCGCGAAACGCGCCACAGAGGGCCGTTTCGAGAGCGGTCGGGCTCGTTCGGACGCGGGAGGAGCGGCGCATCCAACTGTGGCCTTAGCTCGGGCTGAGACGGGCAGCAACGATGGTGGCGGCGAGCAGAGCCGGCGGCGGCGGGCGATGGCGGATTCGGCGATGCAGGGCACGGGTCGGCATGCGGAGAGGGCCTACGAGCAGCTGACGCTCACGCGGTCCGATGGAGGTAGCGGCAGGCTGCGGGGAGGTCCGTGGGGACGACGGTGATGAGCGACGCGCCGGCCGGAGTCGGGCGCAGATGGATCCGGTGCAAGGGGACAGGGGAGGAAAGGTAGAGGGCACTGGCGGCTTCACCGCAAGGCCCTCAGCACGTGCCCGTGCTCGGCTAGCTCGGGACGAGCGGTGGCCATGGTGGCGATGGAGCAGGGCGGCGGTGACCTACAGGAGCTATGGCGACGGCGGTTACACGCATTGAAACGGACGGGGCAGTGAGGGGTTACGCGCGGGAGCTCACCGTGGGCCGTAGGGGAGTGGCAGTGAGCTCGGGGAGGGCGTGAGGCAGCCGGAATCGGCGACGAACGCCGGCGATCCGAAGGTTGAAGACGGCTCGGGCAGCGTCATAGCGGCCTTCGGCTCTAGTGCGTCGGCGTGTATGACGTAGCGGATGGAGACGGCCTTCGTGGACACGACGGTGGGGCAGCAGGTAGCCGGTGGCCGCGCGCGGAGCAGGCGGACGACACCGGGCGCGACGACGAGGCGGATCTGGGGAGGGGGCACAGGCGAGAGAGAGCACGAGGGGGTGGACTCGGGAAAATATCTAGTGGGGAGCTGACGAAGCCGAGGAGACTTGACCTTATCCCACGACGTCGACGGCGAGCCGGCTCGGTGGCGACCGGCGTGCCCTGGCGCGCGTCAGAGGAACAGGAAGGAGGGGTGCAGGGAAGCTGGGCCGGCCAGGCTGAAGTGGGTCGAGGCCCAATGGGAGGCCAGGGCTCTTTTCTCTCTCCCCCCTCTGCTTTTTCCCTTTTCTTTTCCCTCTTGTTTTATTTTATTTTCTCTGTTTCGCATTTTCTTTTAGTACCAAAATGAGTTTTGTTTTCAACAAAACTTGGCACATAAAACTCACACAAAACCTTGAGATGGAACAAAAAGTTTGGGGTCAAAAGGAGTTGCCTAATCAATTTTGAAATTGAAAAGTCCAATTTAAATGCTGCTGGAGCACCAAATTAATTCCCATGGGCATTTTGGGAATTTAGAAGAGGTTGGCTCAACATGACAGTGAACAGGGAAATTTATAGGATAATGTGAACATTTAGTTTTACTTGCGCAAAGAAATAATTTATTTGACTTATCTTAAAATTTGAAAAAGGCTTGTACGTGGCATGATTAGCGTTGGATTATGTAGCACGATTATGCGGGCGTTACAAATCTCCTCCACTACAAGAAATCTCGTCCGAGATTTAGGAGGTAGAAGGAAACAGTGCGGGGTATTCATCACGCAGGCGGTCCTCGCGTTCCCAAGTGGCTTCATCTTCAGAGTGATTCGACCACTGGACTTTGAGGAACTTGATCGCCTTCTGACATGTGCGGCGTTCAGCTTGGTCGAGAATGCGGACCGGATGCTCTTTATAGGAGAGGTCCTGTTGCAATTCGAGCACTTCATGATCCACTGCTCAGATTGGATCCTTAAAGCAACGACGGAGTTGTGACACGTGGAACACATCGTGAACCTGAGAAAGGTTCGGCGGAAGCTCCAGTTGATATGCCACTTTTCCATGCCTTTCGAGAATAGTGAAGGGACCGATATAGCGAGGAGCTAGCTTGCCCTTGATCCCGAAGCGGTGAGCACCCTTCATTGGTGTAACTCGAAGATAAGCCTTTTCGCCAGGTTGATAGACCATGTCTTGGTGATGACGGTCATACTGACTTTTCTGACGTGACTGAGCAGTCTTGAGATTCTCGCGAATAATGCGAACTTGTTCTTCGGCCTGTTGGATAATATCCGGACCGAAGAGTGGACGTTCCCCAGTTTCTGACCAGTTCAGAGGGGTTCGACACTTTCGTCCATATAGCACTTCGAAGGGGGACATCTTCAGACTAGCTTGATAGCTATTATTATAAGAGAACTCGGCATATGGAAGAGATTCCTCCCATTTCTTGCCGAAGGAAATTACACAAGCTCGAAGCATGTCTTCGAGAACTTGGTTGACACGTTCAACCTGTCCTTGCGACTGAGGATGAAACGCAGTACTGAATGACAGATGAGTTCCCATAGCTTCTTGGAAACTCGCCCAAAATCTTGAAGTGAATAAGCTGCCACGGTCTGAACTGATAACCAGTGGAATACCGTGAAGTGAAACAATTCTGGCCATGTAGAGAGTAGCAAGCTGACTAGCAGTGATTGTCTCTTTGACCGCCAGAAAATGTGCAACTTTGGAAAGCCGGTCAATGACGACAAGAATAGCATCATTACCTTTCTGCGATTTGGGAAATCCAGTGACGAAGTCCATTTCAACATGGTCCCATTTCCATTCAGGAATAGAGATAGGTTGCAGAGTTCCAGCAGGCCTTTGATGCTCTGCTTTGATACGGCGACAAACGTCACACTCAGCAACATAACGAGCAATGTCCTGCTTCATATTAGACCACCAGAATCTTTGACGAATATCCTGGTACATCTTTGTACTACCAGGATGGATGGACAGAGGCGTATCATGAGCTTCTTTGCATAACCCTTTTAGTCTTATCCAGGTTTTTCTTCGAACATGGTACCACTAGGCGGCCTTTGAAATACAAGGCGCCATCATCGGCGATAGTGAAGAATGAGGGCTTTCCTTCTGCTAGATGGCGTTTAATCTTATGGACTTCAGAGTCATAACCTTGAATAGTCTTTATACCAGCTACGAGATCTGGTACGACAGCCAGGGTATTTAGAGAACCCTTAGTAACAACAAGAAGATTCATCTTGCGGAACTCCGGGGGAGGGGGAGCGAGTGCTCCAGGAGGAACAATATGAAGGTTCAGCTTTCTAAATTCTTCGACAAGCGAGGGCTGAACTTTGTGAACCTGGAGGTGGTTGCAGTAAGACTTGCGGCTCAAGGCATCAGCCATTACATTAGCCTTGCCGGGGGTATAGGATATACCCACGTCAAAGTCTGCAACAGTCTCCATCCATCTCTGCTGACGGAGGTTCAGATCTGGCTGAGTAAACAGATACTTCAGACTTTGGTGGTCGGTGAAGATCTCGCAACGATTACCGAGAAGGTAATGTCGCCACTGCTTCAGTGCATGAATGACAGCAGCAAGCTCGAGGTCGTGAACTGGGTAGTTTTCTTCGTGAGGGCGCAGTTGACGAGAGGCATAAGCAATCACTCTGCGCTCTTGCATTAGGACACAGCCTAATCCTTGACGGGAAGCGTCGCAGTAAATGACGAAGTCCTTCTTAGTATCAGGTGGAGCAAGCACTGGGGCAGAAGTCAACTTGTCTTTGAGCGCCTGGAAACTTTCCTGACACTTGTCTGTCCATTCGAACTTGACACCCTTATGCAACAGATTAGTCAGAGGCCTGGCAATCTTGGAGAAGTTCTCGACGAATCGACGGCAATAGCTGGCGAGACCGAGAAAACTTCGGACTTGCTTGACATTCTTCGGAGGAGTCCAATCGAGAATAGCCTGAACTCGTTCAGGGTTGACGGCAATACCATCCTTGGAGATGACATGCCCAAGATAGGTTACTTCGGGGAGCCAGAATTCACACTTGGAATACTTAGCATACAGTTGATGCTCTCGAAGCTTTTCCAGCACAAGACGAAGATGTTCAGCATGTTCTTCCTTGTTCTTGGAAAATACAAGGATATCGTCCAGATAAACCACGACGAACTTGTCGAGGTAATCCATGAATATATAGTTCATCAGACGAGAGAAGGTGGCGGGAGCATTCGTTAAGCCGAATGACATGACGGTGTACTCGTATGATCCATACCGAGTCACGAAGGCGGTTTTTGGGATATCCTCTTCACGAACACGGATCTGGTGGTAACCCAACCTCAAGTCGAGTTTGGAGAACACTGATGAGCCAGCCAGTTGATCATAAAGATCATTGATCCGAGGAAGAGGATATTTATTCTGAATGGTAGCTTGGTTTATAGGACGGTAGTCTTGGACTAATTGGTTTGTCCCATCCTTCTTCTTAAGAAAGAGAGAAGGTGCTCCCCAAGGAGAGCAACTTGGGCAAATGAAACCTTTGACAAGAGATTTGTCGATTTCCTCCTTAAGCTCAATGAGTTCATGCGGCGGCATCTTGTAGGGTCGTTTAGCTATAGGGGTGGTGCCGGGTTTCAAGTCGATAATGAATTCGACAGCTCTAGCAGGGGGAATCCCTGGAAGTTCTTCTGGGAAGATGTCTTGGAATTCACGAACGACGGGAATGTTTTCAATGCCCTCGAGTGGTGCAGCGTTCAACGCATTCAAGGCATAAAGCCGTGCCTCGGCGTTCTGAACTAGATGAGCTTGGTAAGCAATTATTTCATCAGAAGGGTGTAGCAGATGGACGACCTTAGTGGCGCAAACTATAGAAGCAGTATGCGCTTTCAACCAATCCATTCCCAGAATGAGGTCGATGCTACAGACTTCAGTACGATGGGAGAGGCAAGGAATTCCAGTCCTTCGATTTCAACGGGGACGTCGTTGCAAATCATGGAGGTCCGACATTGGCCCACGGGGTGTGTACTAATAGCGAAGTGTTCAGTCCTCGCATTTAATGCCATGCATGAATGCAAAATCTCTGACATGAATGAATGTGATGCACCTGTATCAAATAAAACAGATGCTGGTACTGAATTTACGAGGAGTGTACCCATCACAGTAGCAGGCTGGTCTAGAACTTCATTGAGATCAACGTGGTTGGCATGAACACGACCATAAGACTTGGCATTGTTGTTGCGGGGCTGGTTGCTTCCACGGCCAGTTGCTGGGAAGGGCCAGTTGATTCTGGTTCTGATTGCATTCCCTAGCACGGTGACCTGGTTGACCACACTTGTAGCACAGACCATTATTGGGAGTGGGAACAGGAGCTTGTGGTGGTGGAGCTGGAAGTCTTGGCTGCCTAGTTGGAGGAGCAGGCAGACGAGGTGCAGCATAGGTCTGCCTTGGGGCAGGTGCATTCGGCTGGTACATGCTGTTGGGAATCCATATCTTGCGCTTCTGCGAGGACGGGCCCGAAGATGAGCCCGTGTCACGGTTGCGCCTGTGAGAGCTCTGGTATTCCTGCAGACCAGTTTCGACATTGATGGCCTTGTTCACCAGGGTGGCGAAATCAGCAAAGTCATGCACTAGAAGTGCGAGCTTGATGTCAGCTTGAAGGCCATCACGGAACTTCTCCTGTCTGCGTGCATCAGTGGCAATGTCCTCTTCAGCATAGCGGGACAAGTCCAGAAACTCCCGCTGATAAGCTTCCACAGTTTTATTGCCTTGGGTGAGGTTGCGGAACTCATGCTTCTTCCGGTCCATGACTCCCTGAGGAATGAAGCGAGCACGGAAGGCAGCTTGGAAGTCTGGCCAGGTGATGATTGTTCCAGCTGGCAGAGTACGCCTGTGGCTGTCCCACCATTGAGCTGCGGGTCCTTTCAGGAAGAAGGAAGCAAAGGTGACATAGCTGGCAGGGGCTACATCAGCAGACTCCATCTCATAGGTGATGTCACGGAGCCAGTCATCAGCATCCAGAGGCTGAGTTGAGCTGCGGTACACAGTTGGGTTCAGGCGCATGAAATCCTGCAGAGTTACTGGGGTTGGCTGCTGGTTCATATTGGGGCGAGGAAACTGAGCCATCATATTCTCCATGAACTGGCGATTCATCTCAAGCTGTTGCATCATCCCAGCCATGTACTCAGGCGGTGGTGGGGCGTTGCCACCACGACCACGACCACCTGGTCTAACCATCCTGCTAATATATAACAGGGGTAGTTCAGCATTGAGAAATTTGCAAAGACAAGAATCATTCATGATGAAACATGCACAACGAAAGCAGCACGATAGATACTACATAGTAGTCGGCATATCTTACAAAAGAGATCATGCATAGAGTTCGTTACACAGTGTTCAGTACATAGGCTAAGACATCATAGGCGGCACACAGGCTCGCGGCGAATGCATCTAACACTAATAAGCAAGTCTACGTCAGTCCCATGCGGTACTGCGGAGGTAGGTGTAGCCCGACAGCTGGTAGTGACGCGAAGGGAAGACCTCCACGCGAGTAGCCTGGGGTCCGCGGATACTCTGGTGCGGAACCCGATGCGCAGGTGGCAGGAGAGGACCCAATGCAGGAGAGTAGCCTCCCACATCTGGCCAGCCGACGCCCTGGGGCATCACGGTCCGGGCAGGGTAGATCGCAGAACGCGACAGATCACCAGAGCGGACAGAGGGGTGCAACAGCGTCAGAGCACGATACAGGTGCTGACGGGTGGTGTACAACTCGTGGCGAAGAGCTCGGTTAGCTCTATCCAGCCCATCAGCATGCAGAACCAGGTTCTGATGGTAGAAGGGCTCTCGGGTGACAGTGGAGTAGGCAGCAGTGTAGTATCCCTCCGCACCAACATCGGATGCGATAGCAATGTGCCTGAAGGGGGAGGTGTCCAACTCCTGATACTCTCCACGAAGACGTGTCAGAGCAGCATAAGCAGCATCGTGGACCGCCATATCGATAGTCACTCCAACACCATGAGCAGTGTGCAGCACGGTAGTGGAGTCATACTCCCGAGAGTAGAGGTGGACGATGGCACGGTACTGCTCCTGGTTGAAGTCCTGATACTCCTCATAGACGGTGTACTCAGGGTGCCAGCGATAACCCAGATAGGTCATCATCTCAACCAACACAGCAGGTGATCCTGAGGCACCAATGGCCGTCGTGTGGCGCACGACCTGCCTCGTGGGTTCCATCTGAAAACAAAGATGTTTTCACAGGAGTCAAATGACAATGTGGATAATGTTCAAATACTACTCTAAAGAATAACTAGGGCTTATCCAACTTTGGGGTGAACATGGTCACGGGATCCTAGTGTTAGAGTTAGTAAAATCGTTTAACCCGAGTAGGAGAGAGTTCAGAGTCCCAGAGTAAGGATCGAGGAGTAAAAGATCCTAATACCACCCAGATGGCGACGTGGGCCCGTAAGGCACACAACCATGTTAGTAAAAGTTTTTGTAATGTCTAGACTCAACTTCGGCCAAGGAGTGTGGAAGGGGGATTCCTACAGGCAGTCGGCTCTGATACCAACTTGTGACGCCCCCGATTTAATCGTACACTAATCATACACGCAAACGTGTACGATCAAGATCAGGGACTCACGGGAAGATATCACAACACAACTCTACAAATAAAATAAGTCATACAAGCATCATATTACAAGCCAGGGGCCTCGAGGGCTCGAATACAAGAGCTCGATCATAGACGAGTCAGCGGAAGCAACAATATCTGAGTACAGACATAAGTTAAACAAGTTTGCCTTAAGAAGGCTAGCACAAACTGGGATACAGATCGAAAGAGGCGCAGGCCTCCTGCCTGGGATCCTCCTAACTACTCCTGGTCGTCGTCAGCGGGCATGCACGTAGTAGTAGGCACCTCCGGTGTAGTAGGAGTCGTCGTCGACGGTGGCGTCTGGCTCCTGGGCTCCAACATCTGGTTGCGACAACCAGGTAGAAGGGATAGGGGAAAAGAGGGAGAAAGCAACCGTGAGTACTCATCCAAAGTACTCGCAAGCAAGGAGCTACACTACATTATGCATGGGTATCAATGGAATAAGGGCTATATATGTGGACTGAACTGCAGAATGCCGGAATAAGAGGGGGATAGCTAATCCTGTCGAAGACTACGCTTCTGGCAGCCTCCGTCTTGCAGCATGTAGAAGAGAGTAGACTGAAGTCCTCCAAGTAGCATCGCATAGCATAATCCTAACCGATGATCCTCCCCTCGTCGCCCTGTGAGAGAGCGATCACCGGTTGTATCTGGCACTTGGAAGGGTGTGTTTTATTAAGTATCCGGTTCTAGTTGTCATAAGGTCAAGGTACAACTCCAAGTCGTCCTGTTACCGAAGATCACGGCTATTCGAATAGATTAACTTCCCTGCAGGGGTGCACCACATAACCCAACACGCTCGATCCCATTTGGCCGGACACACTTTCCTGGGTCATGCCCGGCCTCGGAAGATCAACACGTCGCAGCCCTACCTAGGCACAACAGAGAGGTCAGCACGCCGGTCTAAATCCTATGGCGCAGGGGTCTGGGCCCATCGCCCATTGCACACCTGCACGTTGCGAACGCGGCCGGAAGCAGACCTAGCCCCTTACAAGGAGGCGTTACCAGTCCAATCCGGCGCGCGCCACTCAGTCGCTGACGTCACGAAGGCTTCGGCTGATACCACGACGTCGAGTGCCCATAACTGTCCCCGCGTAGATGGTTAGTGCGTATAGGCCAGTGCCAGACTCAGATCAAATACCAAGATCTCGTTAAACGTGTTAAGTATCCGCGAACGCCGACCAGGGCCAGGCCCACCTCTCTCCTAGGTGGTCTCAACCTGCCCTGTCGCTTCGCCACAAAGATCCACACAGAGGGCCGTCGGGAAAATGTCCTTCAGCCCCCAATTCGTGAATCACTGCGGGTACTCGAGCCAACCCGACTTTGTCATCACATGTATCATGTATAAAGTATATAGTATATACCCGTGATCACCTCCCGAGTGATCACGGCCCGATAGTATAGCATGGCAGACGGACAAGAATGTAGGGCCACTGATGATAAACTAGCATCCTATACTAAGCATTAGGATTGCAGGTAAGGTAACAACAGTAGCAACAAGACAGGCTATGCATCAGATAGGATTAACGGAAAGCAGTAACATGCTACACTACTCTAATGCAAGCAGTATAGAGAAGAGTAGGCGATATCTGGTGATCAAGGGGGGGGGGCTTGCCTGGTTGCTCTGGCAAGAGAGAGGGGTCGTCAACACCGTAGTCGTACTGGGTAGCAGCGGCGTCGGTCTCGGTGTCTAGCGAGAGAAGAGGGGGAAGAAACAATAAATATAATGCAAACAAATGCATGACGATGCATGACATGACAAAGCGTGATGCTAGGTGTGCCCTAACGCGGTACGAGGTGGTACCGGTGAAGGGGGAAACATCCGGGAAAGTATCCCGGTGTTTCGCGTTTTCGGACAGATGAACCGGAGGGGGAAAGTTGCGTGTTCGCTATGCTAGGGATGCGTGGCGGACGAACGGGCTGCGTATCCGGATTCGTCTCGTCGTTCTGAGCAACTTTCATGTACAAAGTATTTTCATCCGAGCTACGGATTAAATTATATGATTTTCTAAAGATTTAAATCATTTTCTGGATTTTAATTATATTTAATTCAACATTATCCAAAAGGGAATTATGACATCAGCACTGTGTGGGGATGATGTCAGCAGTCAACAGACTCGCTGACCAGGGTCAAACCTGCCATGTGGGGCCGGTGGGACCCACATGTCATGGTCAGAGGGCTTAACTAAGTTTAACTAAGACTAAACAGGGTTAATTAGCACCTGGACCCCACCTGTCAGTGACTTAACAGATTAATTAATTAATTTTAATTATAAAACTAGTTTAGTTAAATTAATTATGCAGTGGGGCCCGCATGTCAGTGGGCCAGAGTGCCCAGTCAGCAGTTGACCTAAGTCAACAGGTCAGCCGGGCCCCGCGGGCCCACGGGTCAGCGACCCAGGGGGTGGCCCCGGTGCGCCCCGTTGGCAGTGGCCGGCGGCTGAACGCCGGTGACCAAAAACCCGGCGGAGGCGCTCGGGACCTCGCCGGAAACGCGCCACAGAGGGCCGTTTCAAGAGCGGTCGGGCTCGCTCGGACGCGGGAGGAGCGGCGCATCCAACTGTGGCCTTAGCTCGGGCTGAGATGGGCTGCAACGATGGCGGCGGCGAGCAGAGGCGACGGCGGCGGGCGATGGTGGATTCGGCGATGCAGGGCACGGGTCGGCACGCGGAGAGGGCCTACGAGCAGCTGACGCTCACGCGCGTCCGATGGAGGTAGCGGCAGGCTGCGGGGAGGTCCGTGGGGACGACGGTGATGAGCGATGCGCCGGCCGGAGTCGGGCGCAGATGGATCCGGTGCAAGGGGACAGGGGAGGAAAGGTAGAGGGCACTGGCGGCTTCACCGCAAGGCCCTCAGCACGTGCCCGTGCTCGGCTAGCTCGGGACGAGCGGTGGCCATGGTGGCGATGGAGCAGGGCGGCGGTGACCTACAGGAGCTATGGCGACGGCGGTTACACGCATTGAAACGGACGGGGCAGTGAGGGGTTACGCGCGGGAGCTCACCGTGGGGCCGTAGGGGAGTGGCAGTGAGCTCGGGGAGGGCGTGAGGCAGCCGGAATCGGCGATGAACGCCGGCGATCCGAAGGTTGAAGACGGCTCGGGGCAGCGTCATAGCGGCCTTCGGCTCTAGTGCGTCGGCGTGTATGACGTAGCGGATGGAGACGGCCTTCGTGGACACGACAACGGGGCAGCAGGTAGCCGGTGGCCGCGGCGGAGCGAGGCGGACGACACCGGGCGCGACGACGAGGCGGATCTGGGGGAGGGGGCACAGGCGAGAGAGAGCACGAGGGGAGTGGACTCGGGAAAATATCTAGTGGGGGAGCTGACGAAGCCGAGGAGACTTGACCTTATCCCCACGACGTCGACGGCGAGCCGGCTCGGTGGCGACCGGGCGTGCCCTGGCGCGCGGTCAGAGGAACAGGAAGGAGGGGGGTGCAGGGGAAGCTGGGCCGGCCAGGCTGAAGTGGGTCGAGGCCCAATGGGAGGCCAGGGGCTCTTTTCTCTCTCCCCCCTCTGCTTTTTCCCTTTTCTTTTTCCCTCTTGTTTTATTTTATTTTCTCTGTTTGCATTTTTCTTTTAGTACCAAAATGAGTTTTGTTTTCAACAAAACTTGGCACATAAAACTCACACAAAACCTTGAGATGGAACAAAAAGTTTGGGGTCAAAAGGAGTTGCCTAATCAATTTTAGAAATTGAAAAGTCCAATTTAAATGCTGCTGGAGCACCAAATTAATTCCCATGGGCATTTTGGGAATTCAGAAGAGGTTGGCTCAACATGACAGTGAACAGGGAAATTTATAGGATAATGTGAACATCTTAGTTTTACTGCGCAAAGAAATAATTTATTTGACTTATCTTAAATTTGAAAAAGGCTTTGATTTTTGGACAAGTGGCAAGCTACATAGTAATCACGATGACATGGCCACCATTAGTGGGAGATTACTGTAGCATGATTCCCGGGGTGTTACAAATCTCCCCCACTACAAGAAATCTCGTCCCGAGATTTAAGAGGTAGAAGGAAACAGTGCGGGGTATTCATCACGAAGACGATCCTCGCACTCCCAGGTGGCTTCGTCTTCAGAGTGATTCGACCACTGGACCTTGAGGAACTTGATCGCCTTCTGACGTGTGCGGCGTTCAGCTTGGTCGAGAATGCAGACCGAATGCTCTTTATAGGAGAGGTCTTGTTGCAATTCAAGCACTTCATGGTCCACTGCTCGGATTGGGTCCTTGAAGCAGCGTCGAAGTTGCGACACGTGGAACACATTGTGAACCTGAGAAAGGTTTGACGGAAGCTCCAGTTGATATGCCACTTTTCCACGCCTTTCAAGAATAGTGAAAGGACCAATATAGCGGGGAGCTAGCTTTCCTTTGATCCCAAAGCGGTGTGCACCCTTCATTGGTGTAACTCGAAGATAAGCCTTTTCGCCAGGTTGATAGACCATGTCTTGGTGATGACGGTCATACTGACTTTTCTGACGTGACTGAGCAGTATTGAGATTCTCGCGAATAATGCGAACTTGTTCTTCGGCCTGTTGGATAATATTCGGACCAAAGAGTGGACGTTCCCCAGTTTCTGACCAGTTCAGAGGGGTTCGACACTTTCGTCCATATAGCACTTCGAAGGGGGACATCTTCAGACTAGCTTGATAGCTATTATTATAAGAGAACTCGGCATATGGAAGAGATTCCTCCCATTTCTTGCCGAATGAGATTACACAAGCTCGAAGCATGTCTTCGAGAACTTGGTTGACACGTTCAACCTGCCCTTGCGACTGAGGATGAAACGCAGTACTGAACGACAGATGAGTTCCCATAGCTTCTTGGAAACTCGCCCAAAACCTTGAAGTGAATAAGCTGCCACGGTCTGAACTGATAACCAGTGGAATACCGTGAAGTGATACAATTCTGGCCATGTAGAGAGTAGCAAGCTGACTAGCAGTGATTGTCTCTTTGACCGCCAGAAAATGGGCAACTTTGGAAAGCCGGTCAATGACGACAAGAATAGCATCATTACCTTTCTGCGATTTGGGAAAACCTGTGACGAAGTCCATTTCAACATGGTCCCATTTCCATTCAGGAATAGAGATAGGTTGCAGAGTTCCAGCAGGCCTTTGATGCTCTGCTTTGATTCGGCGACAAACGTCACACTCAGCAACATAACGAGCAATGTCCTGCTTCATATTAGACCACCAGAATCTTTGACGAATATCCTGGTACATCTTTGTACTACCAGGATGGATGGACAGAGGCGTATCATGGGCTTCTTGCATAACCCTTTTAGTCTTATCCAGGTTTTTCTTCGAACATGGTACCACTAGGCGGCCTTTGAAATACAAGGCGCCATCGTCGGCGATAGTGAAGAATGAGGGCTTTCCTTCTGCTAGATGGCGTTTAATCTTATGGACTTCAGAGTCATAACCTTGAATAGTCTTTATACCAGCTACGAGATCTGGTACGACAGTCAGGGTATTTAGAGAACCCTTAGTAACAACAAGAAGATTCATCTTGCGGAACTCCGGGGGAGGGGGAGTCCAATCGAGAATAGCCTGAACTCGTTCAGGGTTGACGGCAATACCATTCTTGGAGATGACATGCCCAAGATAGGTTACTTCGGGGAGCCAGAATTCACACTTGGAATACTTAGCATACAGCTGATGCTCCCGAAGCTTTTCCAGCACAAGACGAAGATGTGCAGCATGTTCTTCTTCGTTCTTGGAAAATACAAGGATATCATCCAGATAAACCACGACAAACTTGTCGAGGTAATCCATGAATATATAGTTCATCAGACGAGAGAAGGTGGCGGGAGCATTCGTTAAGCCGAATGACATGACGGTGTACTCGTATGATCCATACCGAGTCACGAAGGCGGTTTTTGGGATGTCCTCTTCACGAACACGGATCTGGTGGTAACCCAACCTCAAGTCGAGTTTGGAGAACACTGATGAGCCAGCCAGTTGATCATAAAGATCATTGATTCGAGGAAGAGGATATTTATTCTGAATGGTAGCTTGGTTTATAGGACGGTAGTCTTGGACTAATCGGTTTGTCCCATCCTTCTTCTTAACAAAGAGAGAAGGTGCTCCCCAAGGAGAGCAACTGGGGCGAATGAAACCTTTCACAAGAGATTTGTCGATTTCCTCCTTAAGCTCAATGAGTTCATGCGGCGGCATCTTGTAGGGCCGTTTAGCTATAGGGGTAGTGCCGGGTTTCAAGTCGATGATGAATTCGACAGCTCTAGCAGGGGGAATCCCCGGAAGTTCTTCTGGGAAGACATCCTGGAATTAACGAACGACGGGAATGTTTTCAATGCCCTCGAGTGGTGCAGTGTTCAATGCATTCAAGGCATAAAGACGTGCCTCGGCGTTCTGAACTAGATGAGCTTGATAAGCAATTATTTCATCAGAAGGGTGTAGCAGATGGACGACCTTAGTGGCGCAAACTATAGAAGCAGTATGCGCTTTCAACCAATCCATTCCCAGAATGAGGTCAATGCTACAGGACTTTAGTACGATGGGGGAGGCAAGGAATTCCAGTCCTTCAATTTCAATGGGAACGTTGTGACTAACCATAGAGGTTTGACACTGGCCCGCAGGAGTGTGTACCACAATCGCAGTGTTCATCTCTTCGTATTTAATGCCATGCATGAATGCAAACTCAGCTGATAAGAATGAATGTGATGCTCCAGTATCAAATAAAACAGATGCTGGTATGGAATTTACGAGGAGTGTACCCATCACGGTAGCAGGCTGGTCTAGAACTTCATTGAGATCAATGTGGTTGGCATGAACACGACCATAAGACTTGGCACTGTTGTTGCGGGGCTGGTTGCTTCCACGGCCAGTTGCTGGAAGGGCCAGTTGATTCTGGTTCTGGTTGCATTCCCTAGCACGGTGCCCTGGTTGCCCACACCTGAAGCACAATCCATTATTGGGAGTGGGAACAGGAGCTTGTGGTGGTGGAGCTGGAAGTCTTGGCTGCCTAGTTGGAGGAGCAGGCAGACGAGGTGCAGCATAGATCTGCCTTGGGGTGGGTGCATGCGGCTGGTACATGCTGTTGGGAATCCATATCTTGCGCTTCTGCGAGGACGGGCCCGAAGAAGAGCCCGTGTCACGGTTGCGCCTGTGAGAGCCCTGGTATTCCTGCAGACCAGTTTCGACATTGATGGCCTTGTTCACCAGGGTGGCGAAATCAGCAAAGTCATGCACTAGAAGTGCAAGCTTGATATCAGCTTGAAGGCCATCACGGAACTTCTCCTGTCTGCGTGCATCAGTTGCAACGTCTTCTTCAGCATAGCGGGACAAGTCAAAAAACTCCCGCTGGTAAGCTTCCATAGTTTTGTTGCCTTGGGTGAGATTGCGGAACTCACGCTTCTTCCGGTCCATGACTCCCTGAGGAATGAAGCGAGCAAGAAAGGCAACTTGGAAGTCTGGCCAGGTGATGATTGTTCCAGCTGGCAGAGTACGCCTGTGGCTGTCCCACCATTGAGCCGCGGGTCCTTTCAGAAAGAAGGAAGCAAAGGTGACATAGCTGGCAGGGGCTACATCAGCAGACTCCATCTCATAGGTGATGTCACGGAGCCAGTCGTCAGCATCCAGAGGCTGAGTTGAGCTGCGGTACACGGTTGGGTTGAGGCGCATGAAATCTTGCAGAGTCACTTGGGTTGGCTGCTGGTTCATATTGGGGCGAGGAAACTGAGCCATAATATTCTCCATGAACTGTCGATTCAGCTCAAACTATTGCATCATCCCAGCCATGTACTCAGGCGGTGGTGGGGCGTTGCCACCACGACCACGACCACCTGGTCTAACCATCCTGCTAATATTTAACAGGGATAGTTCAGCATTGAGAAATTTGCAAAAACAAGAATCATTCATGATGAAACATGCACAACGAAAGCAGCACGATAGATACTACATAGTAGTCGGCATATGTTACAAAAGAGATCATGCATAGAGTTCGTTACACAGCATTCAGTACATAGGCTAAGTCATCATAGGCGGCACACAGGCTCGCGGCGGATGCATCTAACACTAACAAGCAAGTCTACGTCAGTCCCATGCGGTACTGCGGAGGTAGGTGTAGCCCGACAGCTGGTAGTGACGCGAAGGGAAGACCTCCACGCGAGTAGCCTGGGGTCCGCGGATACTCTGGTGCAGAACCTGATGCGCAGGTGGCAGGAGAGGGCCCAATGCAGGAGAGTAGGCTCCCACATCTGGCCAGCCGACGCCCTGGGGTATCACGGTCCGGGCAGGGTAGATCGCAGAACGCGACAAATCACCAAAGCCTCCAGTGAAACCTATGGCCCCCGGATCTATTTTCTATCATATTAATCTTCCAATACTTAGTTATTTCCTTTGCCATTTATTTTACTTGCATCTTTATTTCTCTTTATCATAAAAATACTAAAAATGTTATCTTATCATATCTATCAGATCTCACTCTCGTAGGTGACCTTGAAGGGATGGACAACCCCTTTATCGCGTTGGTTGCAAGGAGTTTATTTGTTTGTGTAGGTGCGAGGGACTCGTGCGTGGCCTCCTACTGGATTGAAACCTTGGTTCTCAGAAACTGAGGGAAATACTTACGCTGCTCTGCTGCATCACCCTTTCCTCTTCAAGAGAATACCAACGCAGTGCTCAAGAGGTAGCAGCGGGCGACTGCGTCGTGCCGCCGGTGGCCCCGCCGTCTGTAACAACCCGGATGTGATTTACCCAATATGTAATCCAACTCTTGCCATTTCCGGTGTTAAGTTATTTTATTTTCTCGGGTTTGGGTTTTTGTCTCCGTGTGTTGTTGTCATTGTCGTGCATCTCATATCATGTCATCATGTGCATCGCATTTGCATACATGTTCATCTCATGCATTCAAGCATTTTCCCCGTTGTCCGTTTTGCATTCCGGCGCTTCGTTCTCCTCCGGTGGTCATTTCTACCTTTCTTTCGTGTGTGGGGTTTAAACATTTTCGGATTGGACCGAGACTTGCCAAGCGGCCTTGGTTTACTACCGGTAGACCGCCTGTCAAGTTTCGTATCATTTGGACTTCGTTTGATACTCCAACGGTTAACCGATGGACCGAATAGGCCTCGTGTGTGTTGCAGCCCAACACCCCTCCATTTTGGCCCAAAACCCACCTAAACCTTCTCCATCATCTAGAGCTTTCGATCACGATCGCGTGGCCGAAAACCGCACCTCATTTGGACTCTCCTAGCTCCCTCTACCTCTATATAAAGACCCCTCCTCGAAAATCCGGATCTCCCCCCGTCCAAACCCTAAAAATCGGATCTCCGCCGCCGCCGGACATGTCCGGACGGAGCCGGACGCTTCCGGATCCACCACCGCCGCCACGTGGCGCCCCGCCACTCGCC